>NC_084598.1:40722847-40935951 GCF_033807715.1 Cololabis saira
TAAAAAGAAAATAAATTTTAAAAAAAGAAAAAAAAACAAGAGAACCTCAAAGACTATATTCCTAATCGTGCATTTGTACACTTACCATTTTGTGGACATAAGTGTGTTCATAGTATCACATTTCGGCCCACACTGCAAATAGCCTGGCGGTACATTCATTACAATCTGAAAAACGAGTGTGGAATGTTTTTGGGACACTTTTTTCACATTTTTGAAAAAGGACGTAAATGCATTTTTTTGTGATCAAATATGGCACATAATAAATGTCATAAAAAAAAAACAATAATAATTTTAAAAAGGAAGTGTAATGTGGTATGTGTGGGTGTCTGCAAAAGGACCAGACAAAACAGATTTCCCAAGTCAACTGGGAGTAAACTTCCACGGAACTAAAACATCGCAATGAGGCAACGTGCCAACTGACTACTTATCTCTGCAAGTTTTTATACTACACAAAATCTTTTTTTACTATCATTATTATTATCATTATTATTATTGATATTATTATTATTGTTTTCGACAAGCTGAATATAAAGACATTAGTAGAAACCCGCTTCCACCTTCTTTCCAAAACTGTGGCAGGTAACGATTATTTTGGCTTTCAGTCACTGGAAGTATGAAAAATATAGCGTTCCACGTTCCAATATCCAACAGATGAGAAATGGCAAAACATCTCCCTTTATGCATCAGATTAAAACTCCTCAAACTTTCCCTGACTTTTTTTTTTAACTCATCTCACCCTTTTACTGGTATCAGTCCTCTCACTGTCTTACCAGCATTTACTGACCAAAGGAAAGAAAAAAAAATCACCAGCAAATAAATCAGTACATCTGGAGCCAAAATGTGTCTTTTTGTTGAATTTGGTGACGATATAGAAACACAGAGCTGAGAAAGCTTCACCAAAGGGTATCCTTAGTGTGGGCGTGTTTGTGTGAGATGACTACGTGTCGGCGTGTCAGTGCGAGAGTACGCAAATCACCAGGGGAGCAGTGTGTGATACCGTTTGTCTGGTAACAGAGGCCGTTGGGAATGTGCTGATTTATCTGGCAGATTAAACTTGCTACGCACACACACACACAATGCAACACAGGTGTGTGTGAGTGATTAACAATGAGACAGAGAGTCGCTCCTGCCGCCAGGAAAGCTGGGTTATCCCTTCCCTCAATAACCTCGATACGGACGACAACCCGACCTCTTTTTACTCGCGTGTCCAGTTCCAGCACTTGGGGTTAGCGCAACCTGGAAGGCTGGAAATCTAACCGAGAACTAATTATACAGCTCAGACGAGGACAGAGAAATGCCTTTCCGCACAACTCACTGTATTTACCTTTCGTAAGAGTGGAAGCATGAAGACACAGTGAAAGAATGAATCCTAAAAAAAATAAATCAACACAAGCAAACAAAAGGTGATGAGAGGTAAAATCACAAACGCAAGCAAAATATTCCAAAAAGAAAACAGCAAAGGAAGGACACAGAAGTCAAAAGACCAGAAAAGCGAGTTATGCAGCTAATGAAAGACTGCTGAACAAAAGGTTTTCTCTATCTGCTGACAAAGAGATGACAGACGGCTTAGTGCCACTCGTTAAAGCCACTCTGCACGGGGACAACTATCAATAAAGCAGGTGCCACCACTTTGTGTCTTATCACAAGTCCAAAAATAGTTGCACCACCTTCTTCTCGTTTGGCTGAACTGGCTGAGTCACCGTGTCTCAATCACACTAGACCTCTGAGAGGCAACGGCTACTCTCAGTAGATAAATGTGTCATTACCTCGGGGCATCTGAGAGTCTGAAGGCAAAGAAAAAAGGACTTCAATGAAAAGGAAGGCTCTTTAAAGTCTGGGAAAGTGAAAACCAGATTATCAGATGTCTGATAAAAGGTCTGAGCAGGAGATCTTGGACAACGTAACTGTGCTGAAAGGGGCTATCTGCATCGCTCCTTTCGTGTTTTTCTCCTCAGATCTGGAACAGCGGGCATCTGTGTTCCTGTAGCCTAATCTCGGCATGTGTTTGGAAAGCTTTTGGTGCATGGTACAAGATCCAGATCTTGCACCCTTTTGCTTGTGTAAACTTATGTAATATATGTCATTTCCTAGTGGCAAGCTCAACGTGCCTCCACTTCTTTGGGAGTCTTGAGAAATCTTTGTGTAATTTGCGTTGTGTGTGAATATTTGAGTGTAAGTTTCATCTAATGCAAATACAACTGTCCTATTTTGAGCTGGTTTAAGTTACATTTACCTGATAGGAATCCGTTTGTTCATGTAAATGGGTATTACCTGTATTTACATTTCAGTTAACTGTGGCGTTCCACAGAGATCTGGATTTGGACCAATTTTATTTACTTTGTACACACTTCCTTCGGCTAATATCAAACTCTAATTGTCAATATTTAATGCCTACTGTACATCACTTCTGATGTCATGACATTTGTCCCAGAACTACCGGGAAGAACATTTGAGTCATTTCTGACCTTTTGTCATATTAAGCCCTAAATGGATTCAATTCATCTTCTATTAAATAGCTCATTGTTACACTTCTACCTATATAAACACTTCACATTTCACAAAGAGGGTGATTAACTAATGTCTTATTAAATAATTGTTCTTTGATTCTTTCCATCTTATTTTTAACTCAGTAAGAAGAAGACATTGTGTCCGAGATGTTAAGGTGAAAGTTCTTGTAAGAAATTCTCTGTCTATTTCTGATCAAATATCAAGCCACTTTGCTGATACTGAAGAGCAGAGGTTTAAATCACAAAAAAGAAAGAAGTGTCTCTGGACGCCGATGGATACGACCAACCTGAGAAACAAAGTATGAGACCTTGGCGAGGGGGCCGACTGACTAATGAGTTATTGCCTAAAACCTGCCCTTGTGTAGTTGCTAATGGTTCAGTATGTTCTGTACCAGTCAGTGCGGTTACATGCACATCTAAATCGAACTATTGGCAACAATCTAGCTAAGGATTAAATTGGAGGTTCAGAGAAATCCAAGTATGAATCAAACACAATCGATTATTGAGTGAGGTGTGTTCCACTCCATGACGCTAGGTGGCGCCACATGTACTTTTGTGTTGGCGTTCTTTGTTGTTTGTCTTCTTCTTCTCCTACTGTGTTGATATTCTGGCTTTCGCTGCTTGTCACTTCTAGAAGGGAGAGTCCCGGGGTCGGTCAGTAGCTCGGCTAAACGTGGGTTGGTATACAAGCAGGAATAACTCGGATTAGGGTGAATTATCTCTCAATAAACGCTGGATCTCAAGAGCTTCAGCTCGATTCCACTACAGCCCGGCTAAGGTGTTTACATGGCTGTTAAAAATTCGATATCGGTCGGATTAAGGCAACAATTTGACTTTCTGTTAGTGCATGTAAACGTACTGAGTATGTTCTGTGGCACATATGGTGAAGCTGGCCAACCTGTCCTACAACAGCAATCTTTGAAATGAAAGTGCAAGGACTGTGGTTAAATAAACACCTGAAAATGAAAAACATTAATTTTTAACTGTTCTGATACTCAATCAGTAAACTCCGTCAGTATCGGCCCCCCCTACACCAATACTGGGGGAGATCAGTCCCATCTCCAAAATGGAAGTCAATCCGATGTCCTAATTAGGCCAGAAACAGAGGGAGGCTGATGTATAATGCAGAATGGCTCCAGTTTCCTAAGTCCACGTTAACTTTCCATAAACATCCAAAGCTGCCGCGCGTTACGTCAGCATGCTTTCACACATGTCGACTTCAGCCTCGTCTTTGTGCCGCTGTCGCTACAACAAGTGTCCTACCTGCAAGAATGTATCACAGCATGTACGATTAATCGATAAATAAATCTCCACCATGGCTGTTTGTCACTAACACATCACAGCTGGCTGCCAACGCGCACAGTCTGGAGGAGTTTGCTGCAACTTGTTTCACCTGCTCAGCCACAAGATATAAAAATCCTCCGAAACACACACAGACGCACACTTTTCAAGCAGATGTTGCACGCTCGCAATACATGACAAATAAAGTCAAACGGCACATACCAGCGTTTCTCATGTAAATATCCGGCTGTGTGAAAAACCCCAGTAGCGCTTCAGCCTCACCCAGCTCACAGCAGGATCTATAATTAGACAGAGAGCTCCACTCCCCTCCAGTCATCTTTTACTGCCGGCCACATCCTCTTTTTCTCTTAGTCCTCCTCAATGTTGTCTTCCCTCCCTCCCTCCCTCTCTGTTTCTGCCACTATTAGTTAACTCCGTCTGACACCAAACTGTTGATTTTATGGTTATGTTCACACAGTAGTTTCACCGTTCCTGCAGCCGAGCGGCCACGTCGCAGGAGACCACAAGTCACGTTTGCATCTCTTTGTAGATGTTGACCGAGCTCGAATTGGAGAGAGGGAGACTACACTTAGCAAGACAATGTAAAAACAAAAGAAAAACAGTCTTAAGCTTCATGTGGAATATTATATAGGCCTATATATATATATATATATATATATATATATATATATATATATATATATATATATATATATATATATATATATATATATATATATATAAACCTACATATATATACCCACACACATAAAAACATATACAGGACTGTCTCAGAAAATTATAATATTGTGATAAAGTCCTTTATTTTCTGTAATGCAAACATGTCATACATTCTGGATTCATTACAAATCAACTGAAATATTGCAAGCCTTTTATTATTTTAATATTGCTGATCAAGGCTTACAGATTAAGAAAACTCAAATATCCTATCTCAAAAAATTATAATATTCTGGGAATCTTAATCTTAAACTGTAAGCCATAATCAGCAATATTAAAATAATAAAAGGCTTGCAATATTTCAGTTGATTTGTAATGAATCCAGAATGTCTGACATTTTTTTTTCTTTAATTGCATTACAGAAAATAAAGAACTTTACAGTACATACAGTAAAAAACAAATAAATAAATGAGACTTCTAATAACATTAAAAACTAAATTTCCTCCAATCAAAACTTGTCTGACACTACTTCCATTGTGGAATTGTAAATGTTCCATCCCATTAAAAAAAAGAAAAAAAAAATGTGGACGGTAACCACGGTAACGGGGGCGGTCCAGTCAGCAGGAAGTTGATTCTATAAAAGCACAACAATGAGAGAACCAGGGTGGCTTCCTGTTTGAGAGCTCAGTTTAGAGTCCCATTTCCTCTCCTCTCCTCTCTCGCTGCCGCTGCCGCAGTGCCATTGAGCCCGAGGGCAGCACAGTTTCTCATCAGGATAGCTACAAGTGTAAAAACAACCAGCTTGGCTGCAGTTTTTTTTTTTCGGAGTGTGAACAAGCGCAAACAAACAAATCACTTCCCCCTTACACGGTAGGTGTTATTGAAAAAGCGGAGGACTTGGACATGATTTACCGACTCTGATTAATGACTAACAGCAGCCCGAAGGCAACACACTAATGAAATGAACACACTCTTTCTTACAAACACACCCTTTATAGGAACATGGAAAACCACTAAGTAAGCTATTGACAGCCCAGTTAGGCTGCGATTCATTTATTCCAAATGTTTGTGGGTGTAAAATGGCTCGCACAAAACTGGAGTACAACTTGCGGTTGAGCTTGAAAATGTTACAATGTCGCCATAAACTTAAATTACATAACAGTCCAATTTAGAGGACAAATTTCACATACAAAAGTCTCTAACAGTAATATAAAGTAGCTGAACAAAGGCCATCCCGCCTTAAAGACTGATTTTCATTAGGATTTCTCACAGTCCTCCTCAGTTGTACCACAAGGTGCCGTATTGGGCCCTATTCTGTTTTCTTTATACAGGGTTCTTTTCAGCTTTTCCCAATCGAAAATATTGTAATGGCTGATCAAGAGTGTTGCTTCAGTCTTTTCCAAAGTGCAACAAAATCAAACATGTTTAATATTTCATGAAAAATTCCATGGGCATGACATGATGATTCACGAAGGGTGAATGGTTGCTGTCATCCCGCAGGATCCCTAATCTTTGCTAAATCTTTAGTCATCGATTTAAAACTATGGCAACGTCTTTAGACGTCAAAGGATGTCGAGTGTTGTTGTTTTAAAAGTTTTGGCAAAGTTGTCTAGTGTGTAGTCAGCATTTTCAAGGTGATGATAAACCTCAACCCACAAGACATCCGTCCGTCTGTCCGTCCGTCCATCCATTCATCCATAACTATCTGCTTATGGGTCAATGACGAATAAGGATTTTCAACAGGTCAATTTTAAAATAATGAAAAAAAAAGAATATCTATTGCAGTAGTTCAAACATTAAGAATGTTGTGTACACATACATTCATATAAAACTTTTAAATTAAGTGGTTTTTGTCAAGATGAATTGGCACTAGCCTTAAAAAAGGTAATGTGATGCAACCATGATTCATATTAAAATAAATTAATTTCCTTAACATCTTGACATCTTTTTTTTTTTAGGTTTTCAGTGTTATACAAAAATGGTTATTTTAATGGTCGCGTCACATGATATTTCATAAAATTGGACATCAGTCAAACTTTGTTTGTATATTATGATGTAAATATAAATATAAATGTGTATAAATCTTATACACTACAAGAAATTTTGGAAATCATGCCAGATAAGGCAGAAGATTGATTTAAATACATTTAGAGTGATTTCAAAAAAGTTATTAAAACAAGTCCTGGTCGGACGGTCGCACCACATGACATTTTGACGCTTAAAACAACAACAAAATTCCAAATAACTAGTATTTTTTGTAAAATTCAAGTCCATATGTGGGACAAGTAGGTCATATATATGGTATTTTCTTATCCATTTAAACCTTTTTTGAATTGAAAAAAAATCTGTTTTTCAGAAAATATAGGCGTCACGTCATTGACCCTTATCCAGCTTCGATTTGTCGGGGCAGCAGCCTAAGCCGAGAACCCTAGACCTCTCCCTCCCCAGCCAACTCTTCCGGTGCCTCCAACTAGGGCTGGGCGATATGGACCAAAAGTCATATCTCGATATTTTCTAGCTGAATGGCGATACTCGATATATATCGATATATTTTCTGTGACATAATTGGGGTTTCCCCCAAAGCATTATAGCATAGCATCTCTGTTAGCATCTCTGTTAGCTTCATTTTTTTCTAAGGCAAACCCTTAAAAAAACAGTCAGTTTTAATACAAAGCCTCGTGCCAAATGTCACACAGGTTCCTTTATTAACAGAGGTCTGCACAATATCAAAATGTATAAAACAAATGAAATAAAAATAAACTGCCTGCATATTTAGAATAAAAATGCTTCTTGAATAAAATAAAACAAATATCCCTTTCCTGCATAACAATTAAATTAAAATACACTGTGCAATTAATACAATGTAGACAGTAACAGGCAGACTTTTCCACTGAGGTTGACAGTTGCAAATAACAAAACATTTGTGCACATTTCAAATAAAACATTCAAGTCAATTTGTCACAAAATAAGCTATATCAAAATCATTAAAAAAAAATATATATTTTTTTTTAATAATCGATATAAACGAGATGGTCTCGTACCATATCGCGTTTGAAAATATATAGATATATATTAAACTCTCGATATATCGCCCAGCCCTACCTCCAACTGCTCAGATTTGTCTAAAACACCTCCTCGCGGAGCCAACCAGGATGCATCCCAACCAGAACCTTATCAATTCTCTCCTCTCTGTGTGGAGGAGTAGCAGCTCTGCTCCGAATCCGTCCCAGATAACTGAATTTCACATCACAACTCCAAGACAGAGCCTTTAAGCTGCAGCAGTAATGGACAAAAATTGTAAAATATAAAAGTTCTGGACTGGTCAGCAGTCAGTTGTTGAATATGCACATTTGACAAATAAAGAATTTCAAAAAGAATTATTTCAGGATTAAAAATAACTGAGGAATCAGGCCAAGCGTTTCCTGACAGTCAGAGCGTTTTGTACTCAAGAAAGACGGTAGCTGAGAGTAAAGAGCATGTGATCCCAACAGTCAGTAATAGATGTTCATAGAGATCCTGTGTTGCACAACACGGATTTAGCAACTCTGTAGATTTTTTTTTGGCCTTGTATGAATGCACACTCACATCCCTTAACCTTTTACACTCTCTGATAACTCATTTTTCGACTCTTTCCACTAATAAAACCAGCAGTGAATCAGCCCGTCTCTAACTTTTTAAACTCCACGCTCTGGACGGTAAATGTGTTTTCATGGAAAATGCCTCTCGGGAAGTGATTAGTTCAGATCAAGAGACTTGTTTTGAACAAATTTAAGCATAACTTGATGTAATAAAGGAGGTGTGACAGACAGGGGCTGAAGAAGGGACAGTGAACACAAAGAGGGCGGCGGACAAAAGTGGCATTTGGACCATGACTCCATTGAGAAAATGGGTAATTTCCCAGGCCGGTTTGAATCACTTGGGATTTAGCAGAAAGGAAGCATCTCTACCCTTTCCAAAAATTGAAATAAGTGAAAACATTCAGCTGAAATTATGATGAATCATTCTCACTAATATAAACGGGAAAAAAAGTGGCAGTGCGTCACAGTTCCAGCTCTCGTTATCGGTTCACTGAAAGTTGTAAGGAACCGCTGAATATTTTGGGAAATCACCTTTTCTCATGCGTGGAGACGTCCCCAAATGTTGACATATCCCTATAATTGTGTGTCATAGAAGGCGATCAAACAACCTTTTCAAAGCCTATGTTATTATTCCCAGAGGTGGGTAGTAACGAGTTACATTTACTCCGTTACATTTACTTGAGTAAGTTTTGGGAAATGTTGTACTTTTAGGAGTAGTTTTGAATCACTATACTTTTTACTTTTACTTGAGTAGATTTGTGAAGAAGAAACTGTTCCTCTTACTCCGCTACATTAGGCTACGTTGAGCTGTTACTTTTCTTTTATCCCTTTTATCCGCGTACGCGTCAATCTCATGACATCACTGAGTGATTCTTTGGGAACAATGTTAGTTTTTGCATGTTTTGTCACATTTACACAGACTCAAACACACACAGAGTTTCTATGAGTTCATGTTTGTTCTAGTTCTGCCTGGTTAAAAAAGAAAAGTACAAAGGCTTGACATTTTGTTCTACTTGTGCTTAATTTATTTTTTTATTCAGTTATTTTATTATTAATTAAAGTACTTGAATTTACTTTAAGATTATTTTAATTTAAGCAATTTTTTATTGTTTTATTATTTTAATAATAAAAAATATCTTAATTTAATCATTTTAATTTATTTATTTTATTATTTTATTGATTTAATTTGCCGGAAGATGATTATTTTGTACTTTTGTCTGTTTGAATGGTTGTGTTAAAAAAATAAATCAGACGTTACTCAACAGTTACTCAGTACTTGAGCAGTTTTTCCACCAAGTACATTTTTACTTTTACTCAAGTAATTATTTGGATGACAACTTTTTACTTCTACTTGAGTCATATTATTCTGAAGTAACAATACTTTTACTTGAGTAAAATTTTTGGCTTCTCTACCCACCTCTGATTATTCCCTGTTAGGATCACGTCTTTACTCTGAGCTGGTCGTTTTTCTGGAGAAGAAAATGCTTTTTCAACCAGGAAACGCTTTCATCAGATTCTCCAGTCATTCTTAATCCTGATATAAGTCTTTAAAATACTATGTTTGTCAACTGGGTGTGTAATTCAAGGTTTCTGCAGACAATTCCAGCCAGCTCATGTTGATGAAAAAGTGGAGGCATGGTAGCATTTACCACACTGATAGCAAGACGTAGAATATTGTTGGGGTGGAAATCCCCAAAGCTCCTTCTATTGCCTTATGGCTCAAAGATATTATGGATTTCTTAAAATTGGAAAAAATAAAGTTTACAATTAGAAGTTCATTAGAAAGGTTCTTCTCAAGCTGGCAACCATTTATTACTTATTTTGAAAATTTGAGAGTACTTCCATAGGACTGAGCTGATGTCTTTGTTTTTTGTTGTTTGATGTTTTTCTATCCCTAAAAATAGTAACAGCCTAGGTCTGTGCGATTAATCGATTTTAAATCTAAATCGGATTTATTAATCACAATCGATGTTAAAAAAAAGGAAAATCGGAAAATTGATTTTCCTTTTTTGCAGCTGGCTGCATTACAGACAGAGCTCGTCTAGTCATCTTTGTTTGGTCAAGAAAATTGTAAATGTTGTCACTTTACTAAACTCAAGGAGGATTTACAGTATCTTTCAATTGCACTTCATTCCCAATAGGGACATTTGTTTGCTATTTTTCTTTAAAAATAAAGATAAAATATTTGAAACAATTTATTCCATTGTCTTTTGTAGTTTTACCAAAAAAATCAAAATCGAAAATCGGGTTTTCAGAGAAAAGAATCAGGATTTTATTTTTTTCCAAAATCGCCCAGCCCTATAACAGCCTAATTACTAATACATTGGTATAAAACCTGGGGGTGATATATGACAACATTCCGACTCAAGTGTTTACTAGTATAACTTGTGACTACTACTGGAATTGCTAATTATTGATCTAAGAAAATTAATCTCTAGATAACCCATTTCGTTTTCGTTTTCATTTCATTTTATTTTCTTATTTAAGTTTACATTCATTGCAATACTACTACTTTTTTGTTATGTCACTATATTACTATCTTTTTATTTTTATTTATTTATTTATTTTTTTTATTTTTATTATCATTATTTATTTTATTTTATATTTTTATTTTTTATTTTTATTTTTATTATAATTATTTATTTTATTTTTTATTTTTATTTTTATTTTTTTTTAAAGTGGAGCATCACTAAGTTCAGTTTGTAATGACGGTGCAGGATCCATCGTTCCTCTGTTTTTCCTGCCTCCCTCATCCAGTTGCTCTGGCTGGCACAGTCCCCCCCTGCAGCTCCTTATCTCCCTCGTACGCTCGCTCTCTTCTCCCTCCTTCGTGCTCAGGAATCCACAGCTGTCACTCCCATTCAAAACCTCTCGCGTTCCCGAAGCAGCTGGCCGGACCGCCGTGTGCGTACGCGTGCACGTTTCTACGTGAGTCAACCGACCTGCTTTAGAAGCGTCGCCAAACAATTTCTGTATTTACAATCTTGCTATGTGAATGCCGGACGGTCCGAGCGTAAACAGCGGTGTGTGCAGCTGTCAACGAGTCCACTAACTCGTGCTTTAAGCCTCTCCGGGTGTAACGTGTACAGTATGTGAGTGTGTGTATATGTTGCAAGGACAGCCAGACCACAACTAACCTCTCAAGTGAAATGGTTATACAGCGCTAAGGGGAGGACATCTTAATCACCCACCAGCGTCTGGATCGTCTCAGGCTCAAGATCATCATGTGAAACTACTTTTGAAGAAGCGCTGATGTATGCAGATGATACACTAGTTCACTTGTATTTTTATTTATTATAAGTATCTCATAGCTATCGTTTTTGTCCATCGCTCCTGTAGTTTCTTGTGCTGGCCCCTCTTTTTTCTCTTTTGTGCATGTTTGCAGGCCGGAGCTTCGGGAGCTGCGTGCTGACCTGCGGTTGCCACTGTTTGGCTTAAGGCTTTTCTCCCACTAGGGGAGTTTTTACCTGCCATTTTTTATGTAATAATTGCTCGGGGGTTTATGTTTATGTTCATGTTCATGTTCTGGGTCTCTGGAAAGCGTCTAGAAACAACATCTGTTGCATTAGATGCTATATAAATAAAATTGAATTGAATTGAACTTGTCTATGAAGCTGAATGAAAAATGTGAGTTCATGAAATTAAAAGGACATCCTCTGGAAAGCACTGACCATGGTTAATTTGGTTAGTTTCAGGTGGCATTGTCGAGGTCTTGCAGTCATCTAATTCATCCCATCGGCAAGAACGGCAGCACGGTGGCTTAGTGGTTAGCACTGTTGCCTCACAGCAAGAAGGTCCCCGGTTCGACTCCCAGGCCCAGCAGGGTCTTTCTGTGTGGAGTTTGCATGTTCTCCCCGTGCTTGCGTGGGTTTCCTCCGGGTACTCCGGTTTCCTCCCACAGTCCAAAAACATGCATGCTAGGTTAATTGATCATTCTAAATTGCCCGTAGGTGTGAGTGTGAGTGTGTCTGGTTGTTTGTGGGGACTGCGGGTGGAAACTAGCATTTCTGCTAAACCTGGTGTATTTACACTGCCTAATGTAGTGTTCATGAATATACATTGTCCTGTCTAAATAAGCTTTGAAACTAAGAACAACTCAAAGCAACCTTGTGTTCCCATCCCATTCATCTCTTGCAACAACTTCATATCATTTCATGGCGCTTTGAAAGACCAAAAAACAAGAGCAACCAAGCAAAAGACTGAAAACAAGTCAACCTTAAACAGTGTTGCCTGTAGAGAGTTCCCCCAAGCTAAAAACCTGCAAAACCTCCTTGGTGTGAGAAAAGAGAAAAGCACTTAGTTTTTGTGCTTGATAGTTTAAGTTTGGGTGCGTGGAGTGACTACTGATTCAAAAACTCAGACACAGAACAAACCTGTCACAAATATGTCAATCAATTGTTAAATTGCTGGGATTATCAGACTGTCTGTGACATCACAGACCCAACTTTACATTGTGTGGCCATTCAAGGGAAAGCATTTCTGTGATTTCTTAAGGAGCTGGATATTGCCCCACATCACATACTCGAAGTTTACAAAGTGCACAACTTTACCTTGTTTCGGCGACTGATGTCAGAATAACCAGCGACTCTGGAGCTGTGATTGGTGATCTTCCTCTTGTATCTGAGAGAGAAAAAGACATAAAAAGACGTTGTGTGAGATAGTGAAGAAGTAAGAAGTGTGTTATTCCATCTTGTTTAGCTGCGTCTGAACAGGTACGGTCGGATTCCAGCCGGTCTGCATGCCAGCACGTCCGTCTCTATAACTCAAGCGTGACACACGCGCTCAAACGCTACATAAACAGAACGGGCTTCTGTCATCTGGTGCTCAACTTGGTGTCGAAATCTGCCCGAAGACTGAAACTTTACAACAATGCGTTCATGGCGTGAAGACAGAGGGAGACGCCGGGTGTCCCGTTTGACGGGTGACAGTCGGCCTCCAATCAGCCGCTAAGATGCCCGTTCATCACTCTCATCCCTGGATTCCATCCCTTCACTGCGTTGGTTTAACCTCACCAGGTCACCGTTTCACTGTCTCAGTAGGGCTGGGGATCGATTCAAATGTCAAGAATCGATTCGATTCCGATTCTTAAGATTCAGAATCGATTATCAAGATTTGATTCGATTCCGATATTGATTTGGGTTAGTGTTAAAACTGTTTTTTCAGCTGTTGCATGAATTATATGACTGTGTAGTTTTGCAACATATGAATACTAGTATTATATTGAGATTCAACAGCAAGTATTGCAGCTAATGATGCTGTAAGGACCAATTACCTCCCAGAATGCTGATAGAACTGCTTTCAGAAACATCGTGGGGAAGAATTATCAACCAGATTCAGGGAGGAAACAGAGACGGATGAAATCGGTTTAATTTTTTCCCATTTCTGAGAATTAGTTTTTTTGCATTTTATGTAAATGTAACCCCAAGACAGTATATAAAGCAAAGAAATATAAAAAATGTATGCAATTATAACTGAAAACTTTAATGTTTTCATACCTTTAAACATATTTAAATGCAAAATAGATTAGAATAGAATAGAATAGAAGACTTTATTGATCTCCCAGAAGAGAAATTAAATCGTGCAGCAGCCAAACACACACACGCTCAACGGTTTATACAAAAAATATAAAATAGAAATAACCAATAAATAGCTAAATAATAAAAAAAAGCAATATAAAAAGTAGAAAAAGAGTATGTACAAGAGAAAAAAAATAGTAAATACCAAAAAAACTGATAAAAAAAACGGATAAAAAACACGGGACTAGTTAATGCCGTGTCCAACAAAACATTCCTTTTTTGGGCAAAAACAAAAAAAATACCAAAAGTTGTAATGTAATGATGGAAAAAAAATAAGAAAATAAAAAAAAAAAATCGATCTTTAGACGTATGAATCGATTTTTAGGAATTAATATGAGAATCGATTTAGAATCATAAAATCACAAGTGAAAAACTAATAGGAGGTGATGTTTTTCTGCTGTGCGGTGCATGATCTGCCTGACGAAGGATGTGCTGGATGCGAGCAGGCATCGCAGCATCTTCACATCTTAATCGCATTGGGAATGTTGAAACGTTACTAACGGGAAAGGCATGTTGAAATGACCCGCGGCCGATCAGCTGCTTCCTCCGGGCGATGCAGCGCGGCTGCTCGGCGTCGGCCAGAGAGGTCACCGGCCGGCTGGGAAACTCCCACAGCAGCATGAAAGTCTTCAAGACGGCGCACCGACAGTCATGCTAGCGTCCCCGCCGTAGCATGAATCTGGGAGTTGTCTCTAATGTGCAGTCTTGTGAAAAGGAAAGCGGGCTCTCTGTCAACTGTGACATTTTCGGGACACGATAATAACCCCCCCCCAAACAACGGGAGTGAACTTCACAGCGGTTTTTTTCTGCGGTTGTTCACATTAGCTTTTTAAATCCACCTTATACGAGCCGGTAAGACGGAGTGACTTCAAACGCAGGACGTCGGGTGAACGGATGTGAAGGATGTGAAGGATGCAGCAGCAGGGAGCCCGTATGATGTCTTTACAAGGTTTCTGCAGAAGTGGAAGAGGACAAACTCATAAACTAGTTACAAGGTGAGGAAACCTGAGGAAAAGGAAAGCGGCACTGGCCACGTGTGGAGCGATGGCTTCATGTGTGCAGGAGTGGAGAACCGTTGCATGAAGGCAAGTTTATTTGTTGAGCACAATCCAACACAAGGTAATTCAAAGTAGGGCTGGGTGGTATGGACTAAAAAATGTATCACGATAATTTCTGGCATTTATCCCGATAACGATAAAAATGACGATTAAAAAAATACCAATTCAACTCCACCTTTTTAACTATAAATCTATCACCACATTCAGTCTTTGGAGCCAAATCACTGCTCTAAAAGAATAATAAAGTTACACCTGTACTGCAAAACTGGAATGACTCAGATCCGCCATGTTTGTTACACAAACACCTCATCAATGGGAATTTTTCTTTCTTTCCTTCTTTCCTTCTTTCCTTCTTTCCTTCTTTCCTTCCTTCCTTCCTTCCTTCCTTCCTTCCTTCCTTCCTTCCTTCCTTCCTTCCTTCCTTCCTTCCTTCCTTCCTTCCTTCCTTCCTTCCTTCCTTCACGTACGTTGTGCGTGGATTTAACACAGAACAATAAATCAGTTTTACACAAAAACGTCATCAACGGGAATTTATCATTTTTACCGCGAGATGACAAATTCTTACTTATTTTTTTGACGGTTTATAGTGAACGGTAAAATATCGCCCATTCCTAATTCAAAGTGCTTTACATCAACAATAAAAGTGGAAAGACACAATTAAACAGTAAATAACTAATAAAATGATAAGAAAAGAGGTAAAATAATAAAAAGCACAAGTTGTTAAAAAGTAAGGGCAGTAGATCCAGCAGGTTCATCTCATTCTTAAAATGGCAAGAATTACGTTTCTATACGGTCAAAACGTACAAAGACCAGGTCAAATACAGTATTACAAAAGTAATCTGTTTGACAATTTGACAATTCTATGCCACAATGCCTGTTTCTAGGTCTTATAAAGCAGATTTATCCCATATATATATGACATAATCACATAACTATGACATCAGAGATGGAGGAGATGAGACCCGACACTTCAGACTGAAGATACGCATCTGTTTCAGGACGACGTATGAAAGGGACGCAGATCTGATGCAGCGTAAACATCGCCTAAGAGACTCGGGAAAGGAAAGTTGAAGGACAAAACCAGAGAAGATCAAACGCTGGACAGTAGATCTGCACAAAAACCAAATATCGAAAAAAGTATTTTTACACTTTTATGAGGTGGTTTTTCAGGTAATACTGTAATCCTGTTTATCGAAAAAGGTGCCAAGGAAACACCTTTTCTGCATTTGCACATCTGGATGTGACGTAGCCGGTCAATCTGAAGTCAGCAACATCTGGTTTCCAGCTGTTTTTGGCCTCATTAATGAGATGTAGTTGTCCTGTAAGTCTACTTATTATACATTACATGAGCGCTTTACCTCTGAATGATTATTTGAATGATCTATGTATGATCTATGTTTTCAACAGCAGCAATCGCAATCATTTGTACAAAGACTAAAGATGTTTTGGTCCATCTTCTTCAAAGTTGAGGTTTTCTTTTTGTTCTTTTAAAGAGACGTCTCCCTGCAGCGCTGCCTTTATCTCAGAAACCCCCCCAAAGTGACTTCACCACCAAAGTGAGACGGGCTGAGCTAAAAGACCATAAATTTGATCGTCTTGACAGGACGACTGAATCAAAACCTCTGGCATAAACTCCTGTTAATGTTTGGTGCCACCTTAGTCTGAAAAGAACAGTTTAAACTTGCTTGGTGGTGTGAAATCACAGCCAGATTAGAGAATAATTATCCAGTTTTCCCCGTCTTCCTCCCCTCCTGGTTTAACATTATGCTGCTTCTGCTGAACTGCGACTCCCCACCTGCAGGACGCGTCTGCTGCACTGCGTATCTGGTCTGTTTTGGTCATAAATTGACTAATAATCCTCCGTCCGCTCGTAAAACGGTGGAGAAATGCACCAACAGCCCCACACAGCTCTCACTCCGGAGCGGGCGGCTTTGAAGTTTTGTGTTTGTCGACTCCTGCTAGGATTCCTTTCAGTTTCTGCAGATGAGCAGGAGGATTTGCAAAGACGAGGACAACAACAACAGCTGCCGACCGACCCAACGCTGTTGTTTATGCCGAGGAAGAAGACTATTTAAGATAAATGTTGTTTTTAAGAGCTTATTTTGTGTTATATGTAGGGATGGGCGGTATGGACTAAAAAATGTATCACGATCATTTCTGGCATTTATCCCGATAACGATAAAAATGACGATAAAAAAATACCAATTCAACTCCACCTTTTTAACTATAAATCTATCACCACATTCAGTCTTTGGAGCCCCAAATCACTGCTCTAAAAGATACTAAATGCTACTAAACTACACCAATTACATTGAATTAATAAAAACCAATTAAATGAGTTACACCTGTACTGCAAAACTGGAATGACTCAGATCTGCCATGTTTGTTACACAAACACGTATCAACGGGAATTTATCTTTCTTTCTTTCTTTCTTTCTTTCTTTCTTTCAGGCTCATTTCTTTCTTTCTTTCTTTCTGGCTCATCCTTCCTTCCTTCCTTCCTTCCTTCCTTCCTTCCTTCCTTCCTTCCTTCCTTCCTTCCTTCCTTCCTTCCTTCCTTCCTTCCTTCCTTCCTTCCTTCCTTCCTTCCTTCCTTCCTTCCTTCCTTCCTTCCTTCCTTCCTTCCTTCCTTCCTTCCTTCCTTCCTTCCTTCCTTCCTTCCTTCACGTACGTTGTGCGTGGATTTAACGCAGAACCATAAATCATCTTTACACAAAAACGTCATCAACGGGAATTTATCATTTTTACCGTGAGATACAAATTCTTACCGTGGGGAATTTTTTTGACGGTTTATCGTGAACGGTAAAATATCGCCCATTCCTACTGTACATTTAACTTGCACCATTCTCAATACAAACTTAAATAATTATATCGGATTAACCAATTGGAAGGAAAAATAAATAAATGAAATATAAAATTAATAAATTAAATAAATAACAAAGATATAAATCGGTAAATCGTGAACGGTATAATATCACCCATTCCTAGTTATCTGTGGTGTCTATTTAAACAGTGTTACGTTTTGCAAATTCTTGAATAAAATTGAAGAACTTCATCATTAAAAAAACAAACGGTTGCCAAATGAAGAGGAACCCTGCTGCGCATCCATCCACACCTCCCACCTTCCCATCTCTCACACTCTCCTTCTCACCTTCACATCAAAGACATTCTCCACATTTCCCATCACAGATAAAACCGGCTCAAAAGGGATCCCCCCGCCGTTTATCTGCGCCAACACACATCACACCGAGTCTCACAAATCTCACTGCGCTTTATCGCTGCGAGCCACGAAACACAGAATACACACAGCTGCCGCCTGCAAACACACTCCAGCATCTTTGTTGTCGGTCATGTGGAATCATGTCACAAGATCTCGCTGCCAGTGGAGAAAATAGCGCTACACGACAACGCTGACCGACTGTGGGGGGAAGATTGGTAGCAACAAAAACTAAAGACCTTCAATCTGCAGTAAAGGTTTCTCTGCTGATAAGAAAGACAGCAGATATCTGCATTTCCTACTGAAGACTGCCCTGCAGGACAGGCTGGTTTCACACAGAAAAACAAGACATTCAGTACGGTTACAATGCACTAAGTCGCACACCGTTTCACAAATGCACACACGGATTTGCAACAGGACAAGTTTCACAAATGCACAGAACAATTCACACGTGCGTAGGACAAGATATACAAATGTATTTTTGATGCACACACAAATATAACTTGATTTACAAACGTTTTTTTGTCTGTGAGCTGCGCTGGATTTGTGTGTGACTTTTGAGACTCTCCTGACGTGACTCTAGGGTTGCCACCTTTCAGAAATAGAAATAAGGGACGCCCTGATTTCAGCAGCGGAGGAGCCAAAAAAAAGCCCCAAAACTTCTAAATTGCATAAAAAAGTGTTTATTTTATATGAAAAAACAAAATGCTTTGATTTAAAGTGCTTTAATAGCATTGAACTTGCATGACTGTACAGACAACCAACCATACTAGTAACTGAAATATCCTCCTATTCTATGTATGTCCACATCAGCCCAGATGTATAATATAGCCTACAGGTGAAGAATATGGTGTAAAAGTTAATTTATTTCAATAATTCAACTAGCAAATAGTGTAAAAGTTAATTTATTTCAATAATTCAACTAGAATATGGTGTAAAAGTTAATTTATTTCAATAATTCAACTAGAATATGGTGTAAAAGTTAATTTATTTCAATAATTCAACTAGAATATGGTGTAAAAGTTAACTTATTTCAATAATTCAACTAGAATATGGTGTAAAAGTTAATTTATTTCAATAATTCAACTAGAATATGGTGTAAAGTTTAATTCATTTCAATAATTCAACTAGAATATGGTGTAAAAGTTAATGAAAATACGGTACAAATCGCGTCCCGTATTAGTTCAATACGGGACGCAACATTTTTTTCTCAAATAAAAGGACAATTCCGTATTTTACGGGACGGGTGGCAACCCTACGTGACTCGATCCACAAATAGGTTTTTTTTAACACGGAAGGATCTGCAACCAATCACATGTCGTCCTTTGTTTCAGCCAATTATAAGAGCGCACCCCACGTGGGAGACGCAGAGCAGTGGATAAAACACGATTTACTCGTAAACCAATCAGATTAAAGGGGCGGATACACCTGGTGTTTGAGCTGCGTTAGCGCCGTTCGCTTAAAAAAGTGATTAATATTTGGAGTTGGTGGAGTACAGGAGATAAAAGATAAATAAACAGGATGGAGAGGAGATCACTGTTCTGCTTTTCTTGTGATCTCGGTAAAGTAAACAGCGCGATTGGAGATGGTTTGTCAGGCTGTTCAACCAGAGCCGTCGGGAGACTGGAGAATTAGCCGATGCAGCAACTGATGATGAGAAACAGCGGAGATATTTATTTGCTCCGTTTGGTTGGACGACGTGTTACATGGGATTGTCCCGTGAATTGTCCTGTGCATTTGTGAAACGGTGTGTGCATTTGCAAATCGGTGTGTGCATTTGTGAAACGGTGTGTGCATTTGCAAATCGGTGTGTGCATTTGTGAAACTTGTCCTGTGCATTTGTGAAACGGTGTGTGCATTTGCAAATCGGTGTGTGCATTTGTGAAACAGTGTGTGCATTTGCAAATTATGAGACTGTTTTAGCTCCATACAGCACTGGCCCAGATCCAGCCCTGGAACCGGTTTGGTGGAAAAGGGGGATGACTGGACTGGGATTCCCCCCTACAGAAGTAACCAGACTGCGGAAGCGGGAATAATAACAGTCCCAGCATGACAACAACACAGTAGCAGAAGAAAAAGACTTTGCGTTCATCTTACGTGCAACACGATCAGGCTTAGTGTGTACAAAATGTACATAGCTGCTGCATTGTTGGCGTTGATATCTCCACATATTGTCCTCTATCGATGTCTGCTTCCAATCTGCCGCGTTTGTTTACCAATTGTTTTCACTAATTGGAACAATGCCAACGTGAAAGTGCATGTAGCGCCACCTAGTGTCGCGGAGTCCAACACCCACTCAATAATTCGATTCTCTTCCCGTGCATGTATACTCCGATTTCTCTGAACCTCCAGTTTAATCCTTAGCTAGATTGTTGCCAATAGCTGGATTTAGATGTGCATGTAGCGGTACTGAGTGAAAGCTTCTCCTGATTCACTTTTAACAGCTTTGCTCTTCAGTTGAGCTTGTCAAACAAGCAATGTGACTAACGCGACCTTCAAACAAAAGCTGCTGGGGTAAATTTGTTCAGGTAAAATTAGATAAAGCAACATATAATTACTTGCAGGGTGGTTTGATCGGCAGCTGACACAACAAATGGTTATGTTACAACGCCCGAGGCTCATCTGCACGTAAATACTGACTGAAACAACCAAACGGAAATTTACAAAACGAGACAAGCCAACGTTTTTCAAATGTTTCAATTGATTTTAAAGTGCGATTGTTAATTCCATTGCTTGCATGGCCTTTTCACATGGAAATGATTGGTGCTGGCCGAGTGCCAGAGCAGCTCTTGAAGAAACACCTTTGGTGTCGACTGAGAATTCAAATCAATCCTGAACTCAAGCACACGTGCGAAATGGGATTTTGTTGAACTGAACTGTGACTTTGGCGAACGCATCTTACTAACGAGCCCTTAAAAAAAAAACTGAAATATGATGAAACGTAAACTAATCAAAAAGATTTGAGAAATAAATCACTGCAATAATCAAAGTTTATCTTCGTCTGAAACAATTCAGCCAGCAGGAAGTTACTGAATCAACGTGCATCTGGAATCACTTAAGGAACTCTTTAAACTTTCATTTATTTTCAATTTCAGCTCTCTTTTTCCTCTTTTTAATCTATGTACTTCCCTTTGTAAAACGTTAACATGTTCCAGGAGAGGAGGTTCATGAATATGCATGGTCACACTTGCAGTCTGCACGATAACAAAGGGAGCAGGACATTAACATTCCTGCACATGCTCTGCTCCCCGGTCAGGGATGAACGCACACACAGGCACTTCTTCAAAACACACAAACACGGGCAAACAAACAAACAAACAAACAAATTCACACAAACATCATCACGGACAAACTCTAATCGGTTCTGAAGCTGTTCTGATGTTTGATCTTGTTTTCTATGACATGAAGCTGGACATATGTGACTGTTTAGACCAGGAGTCGGCAACCCAAAATGTTGAAAGAGACATATTGGACCGAAAACACAAAAAACAAATATGTCTGGAGCCGCAAAAAATGAAAAGTCTTCTATAAGAAGCCTTAGAATGAAGACAACACATGCTGCATGAATCTATATTAGTTATAACTGGGGGAAGATAATTTTTTTCATTATGCACTTCGAGAAAGAAGTCAAAATGTTGAGAAAAAAGTCGAAATGTCGAGATTAATGTTGAAGTACAATCTCGAGAAAAAAGTCAAAATGTTGAGGAAAAAAGTCAAAATGTTGAGAAAAAAGTTGAAATGACGAGGAAATAGTCAGAATTTCGAGAAAAAAGTTGAAATATTGAGATTAAAAAGGAAAGGAAAAAGGAAGAAAAAAAAGAAAAAAGAAGAAAAAAAGGGAAAAAAAAGGTCAAACATTTTTGAAAAAGCTCCAGGAGCCACTAGGGCGGCGCTAAAGAGCCGCATGCAGCTCTAGAGCCGACCCCTGGCTTAGACCATTTAATGGCCAGTTTTCCTGACGTTCACAGTTTAAGGAAGAAATAAAATAATTAAAAGTCAAAACAAGATCAGTCCCAGACTCCTAGACCAAAGCTGAAAAAGAAAAGTCCTTGATCCTGAATCCTGGATCCTGGTCCAGAGAGAGCATTTTTCTAGGGCGGGCCATGCCCCATGTCTGGTAGAAATTTTCATAAATCTTTTTGAAATCCTAATAAAAAACAGACAAACTGTGCCAAACATAAAAGCCCTGGCAGAGGTGGTAATGACCAGCGCAGGTAGGATTTACAGTTATTGAAATAACAAGCGTCACTAACCTCAACTATAACAACTATAACAATTAAAGCTGCAAGCAGCGATGAACGGGACCTTGCGCGTGCAATTTTCACCAATTATGGTCAAGGAATCAAAACCAAGTCTCACCACCCATGACTCTCTATGTCAAACCATTCAAAAGTTATGGCAGAATCACATATCGGCCAATCAGCTACTAGGATCACTTCCTGTTTAGCGTTGAAGTTTGACGCGGCGTCACGGCCACGTAATTTCACGAAAACTCACGTGTACGACATGTGAAAATGGCATAAAATTGCGCCAAAACGATTAATTCAAAATGGCCGACTTCCTGTTTGGTTTCGGCCATGGCACCAAGAGACTTTTCTTTAAGTTGTGACATGATACAGGTGTGTACCGATTTTCGTGCATGTACGTCAAACCGTATTGTGGGGCTTGAGGCACAACGTTTTCTAGGGGGCTGTTGAGCCATTAGGCCACGCCCCTTTTTGACACTATTAGAATACGTAATTTTTCGCTACATGGGACGTGCGTGCAAATTTTCACAACTTTTCGAGTAAGTTATACGCCTCAAAAACGCAATTGTTTTTGGATAAAATAATAATAATAATCTTTCCGATTTCGCACAAGCCTTGCTGGTGTTTGGTCCCTAACAATAACAACTGCACTACAACAGGCCGAGCAACCACACCCATTCACTTCAAGTCATTCACAGCCTTTTACACTGGTACAGAACATACCGCACCAATCAGAGCAGGGCAGGGGCTTTCTGCAATGACACGTACAACAATAGTGGTCCAAGATCCACTATTCCAAACAACAACAGTGGATCAGCAGGTTTTTAACTGCGAATGCTGACAGATCAGCATTCCCACTCCACCGCATCTCGGAAGTCCTGTTGATACTCGGCTTCATGCCTCCGATTGGTAGCGTCCAGTGGCGTCCAGAGTGGGATTCTTCCTTCTTACCGCACCATTGAAATCACATTCAACTCCGGAGGAACCAGAGTAGTTATTTTCGTTAAAGAGGAAGACAATTGACCCTTTTTTAAGCCCCGCCCCTGTTGCTAGGTGGGACAGCACTGTCATCTCTCCCATCCACTTCCATTGCAAAAACAGGGTTTTACATCACTTTTTTTCTAATTAACGTACCCAAGAAAATCAACAGCAGCTAGATATAAATAAAAACAAACACTTCAGGTACCGTGGAGAGTTTAAAAAACGGATGTTGTTGGCAAAAACAAGATATTTTGATGAGTTTAGCTGACAGCAAGGTGGAAGGTGCGGCTGTCCACATAGCTTTATCCAAAGCAGACATTTTTCGCAATTTACTGGTAGTTTTGGGATAAAATGTTTTCCTGCGGCTGTCACTTTTACAACCGCTTAACCATTTTAAGATAAATAAGTAAAATGCTTTCACGGTTGTAGTTATGGGTTGTAGCTGCTCCAGAGCCGACTTTGTTTTGGAAGTACGGATCGGATTTCTGCCAGTTTGGGGATAAAAATACCCTGCACCCTCACTACAATGTGCAGTGTGTTCCCAAGTCTTCATTTTTACTAATTTTACTTTAAAAAATAATCCAGTGATTTAAATTTCGATACAAGGCAAGTAAAAACTATGCTTTTTCCATTGATGTGAACGAGAGAGACGGCTGTTTGGTCCAACCGGATATTCTGACCGGATGTAGCAACGGAGAATTATGTTTCTGATTGGTCAGTCAGGGACCAGAAGGGTAAATTAAGACCAGGCTAGTCAGAAAATACCTGCTTCATCTAACCCTTCTGACCTCACACAAGTCCATGGTACTAAAAATACAGTATATGCTATATAGGGATGGGCCGTATGGACTAAAAAATGTATCACGATAATTTCTGGCATTTATCCCGATAACGATTTTTAACGGGAATATATCTTTCTTTCTTTCTTTCTTTCTTTCTTTCTTTCTTTCTTTCTTTCTTTCTTTCTTTCTTTCTTTCTTTCTTTCTTTCTTTCTTTCTTTCTTTCTTTCTTTCTTTCTTTCTTTCTTTCTTTCTTTCTTTCTTTCAGGATCATTTCCTTCATTCCTTCTTTTTTCCCTTCCTTCCTTCCTTCCTTCCTTCCTTCCTTCCTTCCTTCCTTCCTTCCTTCCTTCCTTCCTTCCTTCCTTCCTTCCTTCCTTCCTTCCTTCCTTCCTTCCTTCCTTCCTTCCTTCCTTCCTTCCTTCCTTCCTTCCTTCCTTCCTTCCTGTACGTTGTGCGTCGATTTAACGCAGAACTATAAATCATCTTTACACAAAAACGTCATCAAGAGGAATTTATCGTTTTTACCGCGAGATACAAATTCTTACCGTGGGGAATTTTTTTGACGGTAAATCGTGAACGGTAAAATATTGCCCATTCCTAATGCTATAATGCATTCTTTCCTGCCCAATAAGACCCAGAAATAAGGCCTCACCCTCAACCTGCCACCAATTAATCTGTTGAATGTAAAAACATCCAAAATCGTGTTACTGAGTATGTTGGTGTTATATTTGTTTGCATAATTAAAAACAGTTTTTTTAATTCCCAACTATCAGGAAGTTGAGTTTATATGTTTTATATGCATTTGTTTTTACTCTGCAACTCTGTCACTGCAGCTGAAGTTGTGTTATCTTCTGCACCATGTGTGACCGTTTCTCCAATGGGTGTCTCCAAGTAACCTGTCTTTACGTAACACACACAAAACGCCCTAACAAGTACACACACCGAGTCAAACAGGCCCAACACTGACTCAAATTAAACAAACACGTATTGTGTCGCTCTCCTCCCCCGCTACGCCGAGCTGACGAAATGAGCCCGAAGCAGCAAAGCGTCTTGAGACAATTCATCACGCCGGCATCTGCAGTCACATGTAAAGTCGGGTGTCTGGCCAAACGAGAGGAGATCCAATTACATCCGTGCAACAAGCCATCTGATCCGGGGTCAGTGTCAGTCCCCTCACTCCCGGCTGAATGTGAGCTGAATCTTTACCCTGCGCTTTGAGAGGCCTGTTGGGAAACCGTCTGAATACGGCCAGACTGATGGATGTGGCCAACACTGATCTGTACAGTATTAGGTAACGGATCATTCAAGCGAGATGAGATACACACAGGTTAATAGTTTAATCAACATGTCAATGAAATCGGTATGAGTTAAAGCCATAGATTGTATAAAAATAACTGGACAAACCCTCAGTGATGTAACCTTTACTGACTCCGCCCGTCCCAGTTAATCCAAAATTGAGCAAATGACAAATCAAGGCCCTGTTTACACATAGCAAAAAGGATGGTGTTTTCATGCGTTTTTGCCGTTCGTTTGCACGAAAAACGAAGCTCAAAGTCACCACAAATGATCAGTTCTGAAAACTCCGGCCAAAGTGGAGATTTGTAAAAACTCTGTCTTCACGTTTGCTTGTAAACAGAGAGAAACGGACATTTAGGCTTCAGAACGTCACATTATGCAACAGAAACGTCACCAGCATCATTTGTGCGACCTGTGTTTACAATTAGTTTGGCCACTGTCAATATTTTCTTGTATTTTACCTGTTTTATATTCTAAAGTCACACTTAAAAGTAACTCCACTTCTCTGTCACTCCAAACGAAAGACTCTCGTTCATCTTGGAAGTAACTGGAAGTTACTCGTGTCATTTGTTGATGTTTTTTTCCAGGATTCTGATTGGCTAGCATGACTTTATCTTCTCGTTACACTGCCCCCTGTAGGTTTGGCTGCTCATAGCACGTTAACAGCTATTTATGCGGGTTCGTGGAAATGAAGAGATTTTTCAAAACGGAGGGGGAAATATCCGTTTTTGTAAATACTATGTGGAAATGTGGCCTAACAAACCCAGCAACCGGTTGGAGCAGGTCCACCTTCATCTCGTTCAGCATGTGCTGGCTATTTTAGCTTGGCTTAGTTCATGCTATGCTATGATGCTTAATACCCTTATCTTGCAATAACCGAAACGGTATTTGAAACCACAACTGCTGGAGCTGAAAGGAGGCCTGCTGCACTGCAAAAACTCAAAATCTTACCGGGAATATTTGTCTTATTTCTAGTTAAAATGTCTCATTTTTAGTAAAAAAATCTCATTAACACTTAAAACAAGAGTCATCACCAGATAAATAACTTGTTATTTGACAATTTTCACCTGTTTCAAGTAAATTTTCACTTGAAATAAGTAGAAAAATCTGCCAGTGGGACAAGATTTATCTTCTTATTACAAGCAAAACAAATCTTGTTCCACTGGCAGATGTTTCTACTTATTTTAAGTTAAAATCTACTTGAAACAGGTGAAAATTGTTGTTTTTTCCAGTGATGAGTCTTGTTTTAAGTGTAATGAGATTTTTTTTTACTAAAAATGAGACATTTTAACTAGAAATAAGACAAATATTCTTGTTAAGATTTTGAGTTTTTGCAGTGTGGAGCTCTAGTCCAGGATCCTCCACTAGCCGACACTCCGCTAAATGACCGTGGCTGGATGTCCTGTTCTTCTTCTACACCTCAGTCCCTGCATCGGTCCGTGCTATAATCTGGAATATCCAAGGCCAACCCGGAGGGTTGCTCAACTGAAGGAGCTGACACGGTAGCACCGTTCACCCATGGGAGAAGTAACTCCTACCTGTTGCTTAGCCAAGCTTCATCCTCGGACCTTCACGAGCCAATCAGCCCAGAGTTAGACTGTGATATTGCTAAGTAGCTTAAATGATAGCACCTATTACTCCAAAAAAAGTAAAAAAAAATAAATCTAAATTCCAAATTTTGTGTAAATTTGTAGTTTCATATCATTTTACAATGAAGGAAATACCTATGGAGACAAATAATAATAATAATGATAATAATAATATAAAAATTGCACCAGGCTGTAAATATGTTCATTTCTTCTATAAAGTTGAACATTGCTCCACTTTCCCCTACTGGCCTTTCAAGGAACTGCATGTATTGATAGTTGGTGATAGTTAAGCAAACCGGATGTAACCCCTCGTTTAAGCCTCACTGAAAGTAGAAAGACCAAAAACAAAACAACAGGTATTGTGTATTTTCAACATCAGTTTTCAGTTCACAAGTCCGTACTGTGACCGTTACTAAAAAGCCCATTTACTTTAACTAAAGTCCTTGTCCTTTTAGATCCAAGAACTCCAAGAAGTTTAGACCAGTGACTGGGACTGAGGTGAAAAAACTGAGGGTTTTTTTTCTTCGTTTTGGGGGTTTTTCCCCCCTGCCCTGACCAAATGCCACAAGCATAAAATTCTTAGAAAAATAATTCGTGGACTTCAGTAAATTTAAACCGGATTAAGTGTGTCTGCAAAAAATAAAAAAAGAAAGAGAGAGAGCGAGACGGAGATAGGAGGAGACATCTCGAAGGGGATAGGAACTGCAGCTGGAGGCCAATAACAGACCAGTTGCCCAGCTGACCACAGCGAGAGGCCTCCAGCTCAAAAGGTTAATGCAACATAAATCGATCTGACACACTAATAAAACGTTACGGACAGCGTTACCTCAGGCCACACCACAAACACTTAGACGCTCTCTTTATCCCATTTGCACCGGAATACTGTGAATATGTGCAGCCTATCACGGAGAAGAAAAACACTCACACACACACACACAGTTGGCAGAAAAGAAAAGTAGACGAGTCCACACACACACACAATCCTTTGGGGCCCCTCTGAGAGTATTATATAACATTACCCCTGACATATCAAGTGATTTCATGCACCTACAAGCAGGACAATTGAGCCATTTGTTCAGCGGGGCAAAAATAGCCGCCTCCTTCAATGCCGTCTACTATTACTACTATTACTACCAGAACTGCTGCCCGGACTGTCTGCACTGCGCTGCACTCTTGGCTCAAATGGGCCCCGTAGTTAAATAGCACCATAATATATCTGCACAAGTTAATGAGGTTGTTAATCAGTACAATTAAGTCAGTCATTTTTGTTTTTGGGGGGCGGGGGGGCAGTGGCCGGGGTTTAGTAACTTTGCCCCGTTAGGGAACAAAAAACACTTCACACACTGGAAAAGTCATGATGAAGAAGTAGAAGTGAGTGTTTTTTTCAGACAGCTGAACAAGAACTGTGTTCTGATGAGGGTCCGGACCCAAACACCCAAAAACGGTGGCGTTTTCATGCGTTTGGGCCGTTCGTTTACACGAAAACGAAGCTCAAAGAAAAACGATTATTTCTGAAAACTCCGGCCAAAGTGGAGATTTGCAAAATCTCCGTCTTCACGTTTGCTTGTAAACAGAGGGAAACGACATTTAGGCTTCAGAACGTCACATTATGCGACAGAAACGTCACCAGCGTCATGTGTGCGACCTGTGTTTACAATTTGTTTGGCCACCGTAGTTACTCGTCTCATTTGTTGATGTTTTTTTCCAAGATTCTGATTGGCTAGCATGACTTTATCTTCTCGTTACACTGCCCCCTGTAGGTTTGGCTGCTCATAGCACCTTAACAGCGTATCTACAGGACTGTCTCAGAAAATTAGAATATTGTGATAAAGTTCTTTGTTTTCTGTAATGCAATTTAAAACACAAAAATGTCATACATTCTGGATTCATTACAAATCAACTGAAATATTGCAAGCCTTTTATTATTTTAATATTGCTGATTATGGTTTACAGTTTAAGATTAAGATTCCCAGAATATTCAATTTTTTTGAGATAGGATATTTGAGTTTTCTTAAGCTGTAAGCCATGATCAGCAATATTAAAATAATAAAAGGCTTGCAATATTTCAGTTGATTTGTAATTAATCCAGAATGTATGACATTTTTGCATTACAGAAAATAAAGGACTTTATCACAATATTGATTTTGAAAACGATCTGATGTAAATGATGGTATTTTTCAAAAATTAGAGGGGGAAATATCCGTTTTTGTAAATACCCGGCTATGTGTAAACATAGCCTTAGTGACTTAGCCTTAGTTCACTGCTTCTGCATGAAAATACCAATAAAGTAGACAAACTAGTAGTTTAGATGCTCTGGCAAAGCTAAAAGAGCAGACTATTAATAGCCGGATATCTTTAAATCATGTATTCATTTATTTTATATATGCAGTAATTGCAGTGAAATCATTTTACTCCCTCCTGTCCATTGATAATTTATCACTTTTGGTTAATACCAGTGCATCAGTCCAGCTGATGCCGTCAGGACGAAGACGTCAGGTTAGCATGAGCAAGGAGAGGACAAAGATGGAAGGATGCAATCACGAAAGAAATCACCGACACGGAGCTGCGTTTCTCTAAAAAGTGTCTGTCTGCTTGCATACTTGCTGCAATCGTCACTGTTCAACTGATTTATTCAGAGTATAAACTCAATAAAACAGTAAGCAGTTTTAATAGTATGAAAATATCTTGATATGAGCACTGAAAGAAGTTGAAAGTACAGTTGGTGGTTCTCTCCTGATCAGAGCGATCGGCGGTACCTGGTCTCGCCTCTCAAATCAGAAACCTTCATTGTTTTAGATTTTCATCCGTGATGACGTAGTCGCCAGGATCTAAGCTTCTAGAAACAGGTCTTTTTTTTAACTATTTTATAACTAAATAATTACAGAACAACCAGAGGTGTCAAGTAACAAAGTACAAATATTTTGTTACCTTACTTAAGTAGAAATGTTGGTTATCTATACTTCACTGGAGTAATTATTTTTCAGACGACTTTTTACTTTTACTCCTTACATTTTCACACAATTATCTGTACTTTTTACTCCTTACATTTTAAAAACACCCTCGTTACTCTATTTAATTTCGGCCTTTAAAAAAAACTATCCAGTTAAATTGCTCCATCCGGATAGAGTGAATTTGGTTGTGGTTGTTTCAGATGTTCTTGTCCAGTTTTGTTCTTACATCCATTCCCTCAGATTCCTGCAACTAAACTTGGATGTACATTCCAATAAAGGTTAGGATAAATGATAACATGCCTCTGAAGTTTGACTTTTTGCACCATTACAATACTTATAGGCAACTAGTCGTCATATCTCCTGCTCTCTGAAACACATGTTAATGCTCAATAGTACACATATATGCTTCTTTAATATATTTGCATTATACTAAGATACATTCATTTTCAATGGCTTTTGTCCTTAATGGCTTTTTTCCCCCTTACATTACTTTTACTTTTATACTTTAAGTAGTTTTGAAACCAGTACTTTTATACTTTTACTTGAGTAAAAAACTTGAGTTGATACTTCAACTTCTACAGGAGTATTTTTAAACTCTAGTAGCTATACTTCTACCTGAGTAATGAATGTGAATACTGAAGACACCTCTGAGAACAACCGGCTCAACACGACCGAGTGAAGATCTGGCGACACAGCTCTGTAACTGCGTTGATATTTCCAACTAAAAGCATTCTCCACTCGTCATATTCCTCTTTTTGGAATTCTTTCCATCGCCTACTTTGCAATGAAATGTCTGTAAATAACTCTTCCTCCATCAGCGGGAACAACCCCGATCAGCTGACCCGGGTATCTGGAAACGACCGGGAGGATGATACGTGATCTCTGAGACAATCCTCCCTTCTTTCCCCCCCTACTCCGTCTCGTGAACCGGAGAGGACGAGAGGGGAAGACATGCAAATATCCACAGAGGAAAGAGGAGTGGGGGGGGGTGGGATGACAGCGAAAGAGTGTGAAGTGTATGACAAAAGCGCCGTCAGAGGTAATTTGATGCTCTGAGGGTTTTTTTCCCCTCACGGGTGGTTTTTAAACAAAGCTTCTGTGCATGTAAAAGGTCTGCAGAGGAACAAAGTCCACTCCTGAGGGACTAATTCTCTCCAACAAAGAAAAACAACAAACAGAAACGCTACCCGACTCACACACACGCAAAAAATAAAAGAATAATGAAGTTTGTTTTTCTTAAACAAGTTTACTGTAAATCTCCCACAAACCCTCAAACGTCCATCATCATATTTCAGCTCATGAGTGAGACGCACCGTGAAACATATGTGCATAATCCGCTCTGGCGTTCCTTCCAGCCGAAAAACTAGAAATGAACCTCTCACTCACAACTTTAGACTCTTTATGGGACTTAAACAGATAGGAAAAGACCAAAAGATGCAGCACAAGTGGGAGGACACCGATCCGATATTACTGGATATTGGGACCGATGTCATCTAAATACATTGTTTGCATGTCAACCATTGAATTATCTGCATTATTTTGGATGTTTTTCAATAAAGAAGCAGGAAATTATTACATTTTAATATTAAATAATAGTTAATATCTGTGTGATGATGTGTCACATGCTTTTTCTTGATAAAGAGTTGAATTTGGAGCTGATGGTTTTAGTCTCTTCCACACATCAGTGGTAATAGATCAGTAATACATCAAGCCCAGGTATCGAATAGGGACTGAAAGTAGGATTAGTGCACCTTTAAGCGATGACGAACATTAGTTTCAGCATGAAAACCTACTCTAGAAGACCCTGAACGTGACGTTGGCTCATTAAACTGATACTCAGGAAGCCGGTCGCTTTCCAACCGGTCGCCTGATTCACACACACCTCATCAGCTTTCCCATTCCTAAGCAAAGAATATGAACAATTTGATTTGAAAAAAGAAAAATACAAAAAGTAAAAGCGTTTTTTTTCCTTTTTGATGAGTTTTAAATGGTATTAAGTAGTTTTCATGGTCTCCCATCCCCATGATCTGCAAAAACCACCTAGACCGGGGGTCGGCAACCCGCGGCTCTAGAGCGGGTTGCTCTAAAGTTTGACCTTTTTTTTCTATTTTTTTCTTTCTTTTTTTTCCTTTTTTTCTCTTTTTTCCTTTTTTTATCTTTTTTTCTTCCTTTTTCCTTTCTAATCTCGACATTTCGACTTTTTTCTCGAGATTGTACTTCAACATTAATCTCTACATTTTGACTTTTTTTCCTCGAAATTTTGACTTTTTTCTCGACATTTCAACATTTTTCTAAACATTTCGACCTTTTTCTCAAAATTTCGACCTTTTTCTCAACATTTCAACTTTTTTCACGAAATTTTGACTATTTCCTCCACATTTCGACTTTTTTCTCGAAGTGCATAATGAAAAAAAAAAATCGCCCCCCAGTTATAACTAATATAGATACAAGCAGCATGTGTTGTCTTCATTCTAAGGCTTATAGAAGACTTTTCATTTTTTGCGGCTCCAAACATATTTGTTTTTTGTGTTTTTGGTCCAATATGGCTCTTTCAACATTTTGGGTTGCCGACCCCTGACCTAGACTAACTCTGGACCTCCGACGCTGTCTCTTGCAACAACTACATCAACAACGGTGGCCGGTGATGGAGCTCCAGCGAACATCATGGCAGACGCATCCAAGAAACACAAAATGTGAAATGAAAAGTGCGTTTCGTGATTCAGCACAAAGGAAGAAAAGCCCATCCCAGCCCCGTCTGTACAGCTCAGTTCACAGCGGCTGGTTTTAGGCGGTGGAGTCGCTGTTTTGACTCCGCTGCAACATATACGTGATGCGTCTCTGTTGAAATCGGCGTCACAGCTTCGCCGTGAATGCACAACGTGTGAAGAAGCGAAGGCGCCCAAAACGAACCCGCCGGCGCTCCAGAGCTCTTTAAAACACTGGCTCCACATGTTGAACACATCTGCCACCTTAGACTGCTAAACTATCTTTAGCACCGAGACGTCTGGCATCTGGCATAAACGCAACTGCAAAATGGTTTCAAGAGGGGCCGATTCTGTACGTTTCTGAGTGCGGGAGAGGGATGGGGCGGGGTGGAGCGAAGGGAGGGCAGAGATAAGGAGACAAAAGGAAGAGCGAGGGCCAGTGTCAGTTGCCCTGCGTGGACAACACACATGTAACCAGAGTCTGCAGCCACAGCCATGACCTCAGCGGGTTTTTTTTCCACACGGAGCCGGTCCCGGCCGAGCGTACAGTCAGCGCCGCCTGGCACGGCCGGGGCCGGCTCCCATTCAGAGAGTCGTAGCATTGTAATCCTACACAGCGCCGTCACACAGCCAGGCCTCACAGTACACAAAGCTGATCTAAAGTAGCAGCACGGCACAAAGCGGCGGCCCGGCGACTTGTTCCCGAGGGGCGGAGCGCCGGATCAAATTCTGATCCACTGATCCGAGGAAGGCCGAGGAAGAAACTTCTCCTTCCCCATGTGACTCAGCACCAAGCCTGAGTTTGCGGTGATTTCTCGAGAAAATCCTTGCAAAGAGGAAGAAAGCAAAAAGAAGAAGATGAAGAAGGAAGAACGGGAAAATATTTTTCACGTCGCTGCCGCCGCCGTGATGGAAACTTGATGGTTATCTCAGTATCCTCCTTTGTTGTAAAGTTGGGTGTCTCTTAAGGAAGCTCGGGTTCACGTCCTGCATTAAACATACAAGTCCAGACACTTTTCATCATCAAGCCCTGACCACAAACTAAAAAACCGGTTCAGTCCATGTTGGGTTGTAGGAAGTTGGTTTGAGCGGCTTGTGCTTCGCCGGGACACAAAGAGGCTGCTTATGTTGCTTTTAAAACGCCCTTATTGTGCACCAAAATAGTGTTTCACTTTGATTGCGACTCAAGCACTCTGGGCCTGTTAGGTCGTGCACACTAACTCTTCTGTTTCCTATGTGCTTTGGTGAGCAGCGTGGTGTTTGTTCTCCCCCCCCTGCCCCCGCTCACTCTGCTCTTATTGATTGTTCTTGAACTGGATCTGGGCTGACGACACGCAGAGACGTCTGAAGCGCGTGTGCAACGCTGCCCCCGGCTCTGATTGGAGGAACTGCACTCGGAGCTGTATTGCGATCTGCAGGTGATCCCGAGAGGGCAGATTTTGTTTGTCAAATAACTTCGTTAATGTAATTAGGCCTGTGTTGAAAAGATCGATTTTGCGATTCTAAATCGATTTTCATATTAATTCCTAAAAATCGATTCATATGTCTAAAGATCGATTTTTTTTTTGATTTTTTTTTCCATCATTACATTACAACTTTTGGTATTTTTTTGTTAATGCCCACAAAAGGAATGTTTTGTTGCACACGAGCATAACTAGTGCCATGTTTTTGCCTTTAAATATGTTTAAATGTATGAAAACATTAAAGTTTTCAGTTATAATTGCATAAATTGTCTATATTTCTTTGCTTTATATACCGTATTGGGGTTACATTTGCATAAAATGCTAAAAACCAAATTCTCAAAAATTAAAAACCAAAATAGACCGAAAATGGAACAAATAAAAACGGAATGTGGGAAAAATTAAAACCGATTTCATCCGTCTCTGTTTCCTCCCTGGATCTGTTTGGTAATTCTGACCCACGATGTTTCTGAAAGCAGTTCTATCAGCATTCTGGGAGCTGATTGGTCCTTACAGCATCATTAGCTGCAATACTTGCTGTTTAATCTCAATATAATATTAATATTAATATGTTGCAGAACTACAGTCATATAATTCATGCAACAGCTCAAAAAACAGTTTTAATAACACTAACCCAAATCAATATCGGAATCGAATTGAATCAAATCTTGATAATCGGTTCTGAATCTTAAAAATCGGAATCGAATCGATTCTTGACATTTGAATCGATCCCCAGCGCTATTTCAGCAAACGCGCCAAAACTACACTCAACTACAACAACTTTAAAGTTGACGCAAATGCCTGAGGTAGGGGTGGGCGATATGACCTAAAATTAATATCACGGTATTTTTCATCTTTTGAACGGTGACGGTATAATATCACGGTATTTTTTGGTACGTTTTGGGAGGAGTAGCCTGTCCTGTCCCTTTATGTGAATAAGGTTAATATTTCTATAATATAATAAGTAAATGGTAGTATCCTTATCAAAAAGAGACATGGGAGAGTATTATGCATTCTCAACATATTTATTTGGCAAAAAACCTAAAGATCTTACATATATATATATATATATATATATATATATATATATATATATATATATATATATATATATATATATATATATATATATATATATATATTATATTATATTTATTTTTATTATATTATATTTTAAATATCTTGTAAACCTGTCTTAAAATGTAATACTGGACCTCGGTTGGGCTGGTTGGACAGCGGGTGGTGGAAAATTTCCCTTAATTTTAAATCCAAAACTTGACAGGTTTATGCCATGAGTATTCATATACAGTAATCCCTTGTTTTTCGAGAGGGTTACGTTCCAAAAAGAACCCGTGATAAGTGATATTCACATAGTAGCAACCCTTTTTTTTTTTTTTTTTAATAATTATTATACAAAGCTTCAAATTGCGGAGTTCAACACCGCCTCGCACGTATTTCTCTGCTCTTCTGAGCCGCTGGATCCCGACTCGCGCTGCAGCGCCTTTTTCTTCTAAAGCCCGCGGTACAGGTGTGTTTTTTGGAGAGAAGAACATGGTTATGGGTATTTTTTTGTCACTCTTTTTTTGTTCTGGGCAAAAAGATTCTTTTAAACCGACATTCATTCATTTTTTCTCCATCTTGAAGTCGGTGACTCGTATTCCAGCAGGTTGAAACAGCGCTCTGCGCTCCGCTGCCGTCAAAGACCCGCCCAGCTCTACTTCTGATTGGCCGGTGTTAGTTTGGTTGAGCCAGAGCTGCTTTCCTCTCATTCCATTGGTAGACGAACTCGGTTGACTTTTTTTTTCTCTCAATCCTTTTTTTTTTTTTTTTAAGCAGTCAAACTCGCACGCTGAGAAAAAAAAACTCCGTACGCCGGAGATCCGGCACGGTGCCGGAATACTTTAAGCCCTGCATTTCTTACTACTCTTGTCGTAAGGTGTAGCAGCATTAACGATGCCTGCAGTGGAAGCTGTTTAGTCTTGGGACGTGCTCCGCTGGTGCTGCTCAGCAGCTCCAGCAGCACCAGCGGAGCAGCGGTCCCAGACCAGCTGCTGGTCCCACTTGCGCTCGTTTTGGCCCGGGTTGCCTCTTCATATTCACGGCGTGCGTGTTTTTTAAGTGATGAAACAGGTTGCTTGTGTTTCCACCTCTTGCTGTCACAACACGGCAGCAAACCTTGCATATCACCGACGTTTTTAATGCCTTATTTAGGCTTATTATTTTATAATTGATTTATTACGGTATTGACGGTATTGCAAAATCCATGTCGTGGCGCAGTGTCACACCGGTGATGACTATGACACCGGTGTACCGCCCACCCCTAGCCTGAGGTCTTCATCAAGCATAAGAAACAGACTTTAGTCGAAATACCACCAAAATTTAGTACAAACAAGAAAAGAAAACACCCTTTCAATCAAGTCTTTGAAGGGGCGGGGTCAAGTGTGTGACTCCACCCCCTTGACTGATCCCACAGGGGGTACGTCTTTTGAAACGGGTAGATCTGTGCGACTTTCAGAGACCAGCAAACACGGCTTGACATAAAGTAGGATGGAGATAAAGACGATGTCTGATCTGGGTCTGTGATGTCACTGATCCCTCCAGATCTGAACCTCTCAGTGGACGAGACGTCTTCAAAGCTGAACCGCCTCAAACCAACGTCGCAGTTTTGTGTTAAAGTCAAATTTGTTTGACTCGGTCGTAACTTCAAGCACGTAAATAAATGGTTTCCACCACAGAAAAAAAGCTTTTTTCATTATATGTCCCCTCTAATTTGCACCAAGAGGAACAGCTGTGCGCATCCCATCACAAGCACATCACCGAGCTGCTAAAAAAGACTTTTTTTTTAAATCATGGAAGTGAAATTAGATCATTTAGAGAAGTGAATCTGTCAAGCGAGCTCCACATCAACACTGCTGCTGGATCCGTGACTAATTAGTGCCTTAGAAACCAGGAAATTGACAGCAGAGTTTAAAATATTCAATACCGCAATGTGATAAATTTAACTTTCACACATCGCTTTTAGCACAACTGTTCTTCTTCTTCTTCGAGACCTTGCGGCAACAATAAAAAAAAAACAACCTGATTTCTGAAACCCACATATGAAAACAGAGGGGCCCCCGAGCGCACAACAACATCAACGGGGCCAACACCTGTTCAGTGCTTTACTGCCGTTCGTTCTCACAGAACCGAGCGGGTCTTAGATCATTCTGTAGGCTGCACTGGAAAAACCGCTGTCATCCCCGGCTCTGCGATGTGTGCATGAGCTGTAAAGAGGAGAGGATGTCGTCCTCGGGGCTCCACTGCAGACCAGCAGCATTTTTCCACTTGTTTCAGCTCTGATGACATTCCTCTGAGAGCTTTTGGAGAAAAACCTGACCAGCCCCACAACACAACTACTTATTAAGTTAGATTTGGTATTTAGTACATTTTCCCTTAGAGGTTAAAAGTCCAACCTGTCAGTGAGTGAACTATGGCGTCCCGTGGGTTTTCTACGGCGCTCCCAGGGGGCACGATTCCATCTGCAGGGACGAAAAAGACACAACTACATGAGCAAACAGCAAACTTTGTTGTTTTCTGTATCGAAATCCATTTTTTCTAATTTGAAACGGTGAGTTATAAACAATCCTTGTAATGCTGCTTCAGGGTTTGAGCACCTGATGAGTGAAGCTGGGTAAAACAAGGAGCTGCTTTTGAGATCTAGGAGACACAAGTCTTATATTTGACCCATATCTGGAAAGACGCCACACAAAGGAATTAATACGAGTTTGAAAATCCAGCTTTATAGGGGACCTGTGGATTTAAACATTAAAATGTGCATAGGCCTGAGCTGTTGCAGATCCACATGTCTGTCTAACATCTCTAACCAGATTAACCAGAGTGGAGTCAACAGTTTAAAGGGTTAATGTAGAGAAATGGGTGACGATTAGTCAACTGTGGGGGAAGAATTTCAAATTAAAAGAAAATATTTTTTACAAAATGAATTTGTAACAACAGAAAATGAACATTTGTGCACTCATTTCTGTCGTGTCCGTGCGTAACTGCGACTTTTTGTAGATGCCTCACCAGGAACTCACATGTAATGAGACCGTAACACACTTTTCTGACACTTACTGGAGTCATTGGGTCTTAAAATAAAGTCGACTGTGGGGGAAGAATTTCAAATTAAAAGAAAATATTTTTTACAAAATTAATTTGCAACAAGACAAAATGAACATTTGTGCACTCATTTCTGTCGTGTCAGTGCGTAACTGCGACTTTTTGTAGATGCCTCTCCAGGAACTCACTTTTAATGAGACCTTAACACACTTTCTGGCACTTACTGGAGTCATTTGGGTCTTAAAATAAAGTTTAAAAAAAATAAACTCACTTTTAAAGACAAAAGCAGATGAAAGCAGTAGATATCTGGGTTTTAAAAAAAAGAAAGAAAAATTTGCGCACTTGCATTTTATCCGTGCGCTCCGTGCAAAAATAAAAAGAAGCTCAGATATCTATGCAGGTAACAAAATCTGTCTTTATAAACTTCCATACAAACATTTCTGGATAAATACAATAAAAAAACAAGACTTTTGCAGCGTTTTCTAACTCGGTCCAATCATACCTTCCACCACCGGGGTTGCATTTACGCGTGTGACAGAAGAAAAGCAGTTCCAGTTAGTCCAGTTCCAAACACCTGTAGATAATCCAGCGCGTTTTAATCGGAGAGAAACAAGCGCGTCCGCACCAAAGAAGGAGACAGAAACCCGACGGGAGGTGATGGGGAGATCCGCTGGTGTAAAGTCGTGCAAACTCCGTCCAAGAAGAGGAGGAACTGAGAAGTGGCTGAGCGCAGCGGAGCTGCTGAGAGAAGCCCGGCCCCCGGCAGTTTGGCCCCCGCCCTGCGCTCCCGCTGACAGAAATAGCAGGCGGATTTATGGTTCCGCGTCACACCGACGCAGAGACTACGGCGTAGGGTACGCGTACCCTACGCCGTAAGCGCTGCGTCGATTTAACGCAGAACCATAACTCAGGCTATAATAGCAGGCGAGGCGGGCTCCACCAAAAATAGCCTGGACTTCACACGGAACCTGCACGACCATTGTTTTCCTGCACCGGCTCACCCCTCTGGATGGAGCGGTGGCTGCACTGGAAAAAATAAATCTAAGCGCATGTAAATATAACATATTTAAATCTGTGATATTAAAAATTAAAATTAAGTTTGTTGAACTTAATCTGCATTTGTTCAAAAAACAAGATATTGTGCATTTTTTTCCTTATCAAGCAGTATTTCTGTAATCCCAGGCAATCTTTTCATTTACACACAAACAACAAGCAATGGTCTTGTTGTATTTACTTTTCCTTTAACAATTTTAATCTATTGGGCAGATTGACCAACGTTTAGATGAAACATTCTTTATTTGTTTAAGTAGAAACCACAGTAAAAAATATCTTGCTTGATACTTTAAAAAAATTAAGGCGACTTTTTCGCCTTGAGATTTTTATGTAAATCAAGAAAGACTAGTCTTTGTATAAACTACTCAATTTTTAGTATGTACAAAGTTCATTTGCAAGTAAAGTCAACTTAATTTTTGCAAATAAAGTCAACTTAATTTTTTCTTTTTTTTAAACCTGTTTTTTTTTTTCTTTTTTTCTCTTTTTTCATTTTTTGTTTTGTTTTTGTTCTTTTTTCTTTTTTCCCCTTTTTTCTTTTTTTCTTTTCTTTCTTTTTTTCTTTTTTTTCTTCTTTTTTTCTTTTTTCCTTTTTCACTTTTTTTCCTCTTTTTTTCTTCTTTTTTCCTTTTTTTCTTTTTTTTTACCTTTTTTTATTTTTAAAGTCAAATTAATTTTGATAAGTTAACTTAACACAATTAAGTTGACCGTACTTGCAAAATGTATTATTTACATACATAAAATTAAGTAGTTTATACAAAGACTTTTTAATATTTGTATCAGTGTGCGCGCTCGGTTACAGACTCAACTTTGTTTTTACAGAGTGTGTGTGTGTGTGTGTGTGTGTGTGTGTGTGTGTGTGTGTGTGTGTGTGTGTGTGTGTGTGTGTGTGTGTGTGTGTGTGTGTGTGTGCGTGTGCGTGTGCGTGCGTGTGTGTGTGTGTGTGTGATGAGTGAGGTGACCCCCCAGCACTGCTGTGGCTCCATCTGCTGTCAAAACACCTCAGAACCGGCTCCCATCAACAGCAGGTGATGATGGGACGGCTCTCAGGGCTGGAACCACTGAGACGGGTTTGGATCCAGGATCAACATTAACTGACCCAAAAGAGCAGCCATTTAAAGTCCATTAATCAGAATCAGAATCATGTTTATTTGGCCAGGTCAGGTCAGACAAGACAGGGAATTTGACTCGGTTATTTTCGCTCCCTCTACAGTAAATAGGTAATAGACAAATGACAGCTCTTATTAACATATATACAATGTTTAAAAGGGAAGCCTAGCTTTTATCTTAGGTGCCAACATCTGACAGATCCCATGCGCTGTTGAATCTGCTTCCATGTTTTATTTATCTATTTTATCTATGGTCGTTTTGCTTTGTTCTGCTCTTTTACTTATTTTTTCTTTTCCTATACTAGTTTTTATGTAATAATCCATCAACCTGCCCACGGACTACAGGTGGAAAATAGCAATAGCTACAACCTGACACAATGCATATTCTCTTGCAAAAGATGAATGTCTTGTGCACTGTCCCTGTTTTGAAATAAATAAATAAATTACAAATTACAAAAAGTGAAAGGTGCAGCAGACATGATTATCGGAAGGTGCATTGATGAGAGTTCATCAGTGCAACAGCTTGGGGGAAGAAAAGAATTGAAAAGTAGCTTTGCAGAGGGTCGCTGTTTCCACTGAACAGTGTTTTTCCGTATCTTGTATCTCGTCATGCAAGGCTTTTTTTTCAAAATCGACAAAAAAGAAAATCTCAAGGTTGAAGAGGATGGAGAAAAACCTCTTTAGTCTTTGACAAATCATTACGACTGAGAGAAAACAGTCAGATGATGAAGGTGATCATGTAAATGATTATTCAGAGCCTTGTGTACTGCAGTAATGCACAATGATTCAATGATTCCCCCCATGTGACTACAAGCCATAAAAGAGACTAATTATGAAATTAAAATAACCCTGTGCTGGACATATGTTGTCTGAAGAGGCTACCAAATGGAAAACTCCAACATTGCATAATCCTTATTGTTTTTAAATCTGAAGAAATGTAGTTTACTGACCTGTTGATATTTTCCGGCTCGTGTGACATCACAAACCACATTATAGTCCATGTTCCAGACCAGATATCAGCACCACTCAAGGTGACCAAACTTACTTATGATTTTTGAAAAGATCCATGTCTATAGATGATATTTTGTTATGATAACCTTCCTGAGTGGCAGCTGGATCAGAGTTATCAGCTCATGAAGTTACCACCCCCTTCAGGTTAATTGGTGATTCTAAATTGGGTGTATTATAAATTATATATAAACCTGAATCCTTATTGTCCTGTGAGTATTCACGTTTTTGTATTTTTGGTATTTTGTGTCTCTAATGTTTATAAAACTAATCTGGTTCCTTTTCTCATTGTTATGTCCTTTATGTCGTGTATCTGCAGGATAAAGACCAGATTGTGACATTAGCGGCTGTTATAGTTTCATAGGAGCCTAATGATGCTCTTCTAGTTTAAGGCTCACAATGACCTGCAACAATGATATAGTAGGGGTATATTATACATTTCCTGAATCCTTATGGTCCTGTGAGTATTCTAGTTTTGTATTTTGTGTCTCTGTTGTTCCTAGATGACACAGGGATAAAAGATAGTATATCATTTAGGCGAAAATTGTGTAAAAATGTGTGTTGTTTATAGTTTAAAGAGCTGCAGTGACCTCTATGTTGGTCAGAAAGATTCACATCTTAACTTGAATGAAAGCCCCCTTTAAAATGATACCAAAGACAATATAGTGAAACATTGACAGATTTCCTGCATGAGTCTAAACCAGGATATGCAGCAGCATCTAAAATGTAATTTTCTGAAGGGGGTTTTAACTTCATGAGCTGATAACTCTGATCCAGCTGCCACTCAGGAAGGTTATCATACCAAAATATCATCTATAGACATGGATCTTTTCAAAAATTATAAGCAAGTTTGGTCACCTTGAGTGGTGACAAGTGAGATTTTGGGCTCTGGCCCCTGGACTATTAAGAGTTCCCTGATCCATCTCCTCGTCCTCACATCCACCGGACTCCCCATCCCCCTGTACCTGAAGGGGGCGGCACAAATCGGTTACACCAACTCTAAAAGCGGCACGCCAAACAGATTAGGGGGTTGGATTGAACACACTGACTAACTCCCCCCTCTGAACCGGCCTGAGCACGGAGCTCTGAAGAAATCATTCCAGAGGGAACCGTCGTGCTCTCTTTGTGCTATCTGGACCAAAACATGTCACAGATGTTTCATTATGACTTCAGGGAGCTCAACTTGAAACACAACAAACCCTCACGTCACGTCTCCTTGAATGAAATTCCTGCTGCATGATGTGATGCCGGTCGGGTGTTGACGCCGATGAGGAGTCTGGATATTTGAACCGATCTGGATTGGTGTCCCAGCACCCTGCAGGTCTAGCAGGCTGGATGATGGATATGGAGACTGTACCCAAAACAAAGCGACGAGGTCGGGTTATGTCAGAGGTTTGGAGTCAGTTTGGAGTCAGCCGGCACCTCCGACACCCAAATAGGAAGTCATGTTTTCATAACACATCCCTTTTCAGGTGACGAGCTAAAATGAGCCACTCGGGCTGCAATAATCTGGATTGTACGACGGAGTATTAGGGCCAAACTTGAAAAATTGGAAATTACGAGAATAAAGTCGTAAAATTACGAGAATAAAGTCATAGCCTAATGTTACGAAAATAAAGTCGTAATATTACGACTTTATTCTCGCAACAATATGACTTTAATCTTGTAATTTTACGACTTTATTCTTGTAATATTACGACTTTATTCTCGTAATATTACGACTTTATTCTTGTAATATTACGACTTTATTCTCATAATATTATGACTTTATTCTCGTAATATTACGACTTTATTCTCGTAATATTATGACTTTATTCTCGTAATATTACGACTTTATTCTCGTAATATTAACGACTTTATTCTCATAATATGACGACTTTATTCTCGTAATTTACGACTTTATTCTCGTAATTTTACGACTTTATTCTCATAATATTATGACTTTATTCTCGTAATTTTACGACTTTATTCTCATAATATTATGACTTTATTCTCATAATATTACGACTTTATTCTCGCAACATTAGGCTATGACTTTATTCTCGTAATTTTACGACTTTATTCTCATAATATTACGACTTTATTCTCATAATATTACGACTTTATTCTCGCAACATTAGGCTATGACTTTATTCTCGTAATTTTACGACTTTATTCTCGTAATTTTACGACTTTATTCTTGTAATATTATGACTGTATTCTCGTAATTTTACGACTTTATTCTCATAATTTCCAATTTTTTTTTTGCCTTAGTTTGGCCTTAATACTCCGTCGTAGGATTGAGATGCATCTCTTTAAATTTAATCACATCATCAATTATGATTATTTTGGTCTTTGCACTCAGATGAGACTTTTACATCTGCAAATGTTAATCCAGGAATCCAGAATCTTCATTTAAATGGATCTGATGTCCCTCCTTTTTACTTTTGAGATGGGACAGAGTTACATAAGGTCCAGTTATAGAATTACATAAGGTTGAACATAAAATCAACAAGTACACGTACGTAACAGCAAAATCAATGCTTTTAACACGCCCCGCTGAGCCTCGTGAAAGCTGTCGTGTCCTGATCCGGCACGTTAAACCCTTCATTTAGAGTTGTAATGCTGTTTTTGTTGTGAGGTGAAATCCACGTGGCTGAATGTTTGGTAAGTCATTTGCATCGCGGACCGCCGGAGCTGAAAGCTATTTTTAGGTCGCCATCAGAGACAGACAAACAGAAAAAACAGTTGAAGGGATGTTCATGAGAACGTGTTTGAGGGAGTTTCTGTCCGTTGAGCAGCAGAGACATGACTCACGGCACCGATGCTGCAGATAGCGTCAGTCTTTGTTGTTCTTTCAATTCACACAGCTGCCCAAACTATGGAAAGGTGTAATCTTAGGAATTAAAACAGAACCCAGTACAAAACTAAGGCCACGTTTACACATAGCCGGGTATTTACAAAAACGGATATTTCCCCCTCTACGTTTTGAAAAATTCCATCGTTTACACGAGATCGTTTTCAAAATCTCTTCATTTACACGAACCCGCATAAATACACTGTTATGGTGCTATGAGCATCCAAACCTGCAGGGGGCAGTGTAACGAGAAGATAAAGTCATGCTAGCCAATCAGAATCCTGGAAAAAAACATTAACAAATGATACGAGTAACTTCCAGTTAATAAATAAAATACAAGAAAATATAAGAAAATATATTTGTTTGACGGTGGCCAAAAAAATTGTAAACACAGGTCGCACACATGACGCTGCACTGCAAAAACTCAAAATCTTACCAGAAATATTTGTCCTATTTCTAGTTCAAATATCTCATTTTTAGTCAAAAAATCTCATTACACTTAAAACAAGAGTCATCACCAGATAAATAACTTGTTACTTGAAAATGTTCACTTATTTCCAGTGATGAGTATTGTTTTAAGTGTAATGAGATTTTTTTTGACTAAAAATGAAACATTTTAACTAGAAATAAGACAAATATTCTTGTTAAGATTTTGACTTTTTGCAGTGTGGTGACATTTCTGTCGCATAATGTGACATTCTGAAGTCTAAATGTCCGTTTCCCTCCGTTTACAAGCAAACGTGAAAACTGAGTTTTTGAAAACTTTGGCCAGAGTTTTCAGAAATTATCGTTTTTGGAGACTTTGAGCTTCGTTTTCGTGTAAACGAACGGCCACAACGCATGAAAACACCACCGTTTTTGCTACGTGGAAACGGGGCCTAAATGTACCCGTGTTCAGTGAAAGATAACCAGAGTCTCAATCAACCATCAGGGTTTGGTTTTCTCATCAGTTTCAACCAGAGCTACTAAAGGTGAGTTCATGTAATAATGAACAAAGAGGTGCAGGTTCTGTCACCACGGCCTGTCAGAACCAAACCAACCCCGACACTTGTTAGTGTCTGATTTAGATCTGACTTTCCTCGGATGAGTTTCTGCTGCTTTACACAGATGTGACACCAGTGGCCCACTTTCCTTCTCTATAAATACACTTTTGTCAAATGAGTTTCTTGAGTCGTCCCCCATGTGCCTTCTGGCCACAAGGCTCCTTTACAGGAGGGAGATTACTTTTTGGCAGAACCGAGTCAAACTGGAGTGCAGGAGACACCAGATCGAGCTCGTGCAAAAGCAAAGTGACAGTATCTTGAAAAATTAAAGTTGGTTTTCAGCTGGTTACCGGCACTTTTATTCCCAATTATTGAACTGAATCACATCAAACTGAATCGAACCGAATTGCACAAAGCCAAAAGGAAGTGAACTGAAATGAATTCAATTTAATTTAACTTACAAAAACGGAACTAATTTGAACAAATTTAAGTAATAATTTGATTGAATAAATATAAACATAATTTAATTGAAATCAGCTGCATTGACTTAAATTGGTTTGAATCTATACGAATCAAAGCGAGAGAGAATGGGCAGAACTGAAGTGAATGGACCTGAGCTGAGTTTGTGTTGCCGTGGCAACCGATTGATCTCAATTGTGTTTACACTGGAGGTTACAGGAAATATTTGAAAATCATTCAACATGTCTGCAACTCTATATCTCATAGATGAAACTGTACAGACCATAGTTGCTAATAGCCTTGGGGGGGTACTCTGAAGGGCTTATGTTTCATATCTCCATGGCGACGGGATGCATCATCCTTGGAATGGTCCAGAAGGATTTTCCTCTTTTGAAAGATCCAGTTTCAAAAAAAGGGTTTTGTATTTATGAAAACGTCACTCAGCACAAAGCTCGATTAAATAAATAGTGCTTTTATCTTCTTTGGCAAGAAAAAAATCATTATTTAAACATAGACGTTATTAAACTTCTGCAATATATGTCATGTGGATTACAAGGCTGCTACTGTAAGGAAATAAAAAAAACCTCTTGAATTACACGTTTGACAGTAAACTACACATTTTTCTCATTATTTCTGAACGACTGACGTTTTCCACGAGATCATGAGAACTTCATGCACAAACTTCACCTCCAATCACAGCCATGGAGTTTATGTTTCTGCTATGGATATTTTAGATGAAAACAACTTTTTCTTTCATAAATTAAAGATTTTAATTGCTTTCATTGGGATTTTAGTCCTTAAAAAGCGGTTAATTATAGTCTATTTTCTTTTTATAACTTTATTTATAAGATTTTTCAATATTTTTTAAGACAAACAACCCCACATATATCCAACCCTCCCCGGTTCCCACATACAAAGAAGATAATAGCAATAAAACAGAAATAAGAAATAAAAAATAAAATAAATACCCAAATAGAAAAAAAAATATATAATAATAATAATAATAATAATAATAATAATAATAATAATAATAATAATAATAATAATAATAATAATAATAATAATAATAACAACAAAAATGATAATAAAATAAATAAATAGATGAATAACACATGGATGGTTAAGGGTTACACATTAGTCCAAACATCTGTTAGTTAGTAGTACAATTGAGGGTTTCCACACATCATGACAAAAATAAATGCTAAGCTACATCATCGAAAGACAGCGTGTTATAGTCTATTTTTAATCCTTCATCTCTTTTTCTTTCTCTTTCCTAATCAACTCCATGTAATGTTTTCGACTTGTTTGAGTGAGAAACTGTAATTTTTCAGGGGTTTCGCTGACACTTCTCAGCGTTTTTCCCCACTTTCAACCGTCCCTCGGTTTCCACACGCACAGCCCGACGCGCCTGTGCGTGTTTCATCTTTTTTTTTCCGATCTCAGCGTCAGCCGGGTCAACGACTCACGTCTCAGACCGGTATTGAAACCGAAGGAGCGCGCGTCTGCCGGCGTCTGCTGGCGTCTGCTGCAGCGTCTGCTGGCGTCTGCGTGCTGCTCACCCTCGGGTGCGTCTGAGCACGGCGGTGGGAGAGTAGTGATGTGGGGGGGGGGCACCCAACACCGTTCCCAGAAACCCTCTGAACGTGGGCGTCCAGAACTGCATCAGAAAGGGAACCTTCGGCGTGTTTCTGTCTCAATACAACAGTCTATATGTGTGTGTGTGCGTGTGCTCGTGTGTTTGTGTGTATGTGGTTAGTCCATTCAATTACACAATCTACCATGCAGTCTGAATCACATCCGGTTTCAGGCCGAAAATAACAAAACCGCAGGGTGACAGAAAAGCAGCACAGCAGGCAACCGCCCACAGGGCGAGAGGAACACACGCTCGCTCGCGCACACGCAGTCCAGCACCGGTCACTTAGCCTTCTCCACAAAACAACATCTCCATCATGAGAAAAAAGGGCCGTCTTGCGACACAACGCTCGCCAGTTTGACTGTTTTTCCCTCTGAAATCTTCATTTTAAGCTTTAAAAAAAAATAAAAGCTACACGACTATAAAAGGAAGACGGTGAAACGGCTCATTTCGCACTCAAAGCTTAAAACCACAACCCCGTAAAAGACGAGGACAAAGGGGTCATTACGGAAAACTGTAAATCAATCACAGTTGTAAAGTGCAGAACTGTCAGAATCGATATTAGTTTTCAGCAGCCCCCCTTTCCCCCAATTCCCCCCCTCCACAGATGTAATTCAAAGTGAAATGACACAGTTAAAAACAGCCAGTTTGACGTGTGTAGCTGTAACTACATTGGGCAGGATGTGGTCAACTGTTGCCTCCCACCTGCAGAGACGAGCTTCTGCCGCGACGCATCCTTCGACTGAGGGAGGGAGGCTTTACGAGAAAACAAAACAAAAACGGCTGGCTGCAGAAGTAAACCCAAATCCTGGGAGAACGAGGGTCAGATATCGCGGGGCGGCGGTTTCGGAGGAAGTTCTGTCCTTGCAGGGCTGGAGAAAGTTCTGGGTGCTCGTTGTGATGAGATGTATAACTCATCTTAGGCCTATTGGCTCTTTTCTATCCATATAATATAGCTAATTATATAGTTATTCAAGTATATTGTTATACCATTGTTGTCTATTGTTATTTATTATATTGTAGTATTATAGTAAAGTAATGATAATGTAATACTATGCACTATAATTACTTCTATTATTACATACATACATAGTAGTACAACTAAATGCTGGGCGTTTGTTTTGGTTTCTTTTGTTTGCGTTGATTTGTTTTGTTTTTGACTATAATTAGACATATAATTGAGTATTATATCACTATATTGAATAGTAGGGGTGTTTGGTGTTTGCTGCCTTGCCTTCTGTCTACAAACATATATTTATATATATACTTTTTTGTATTCTTTTTTTTAACATGCATGTTCTAAATAAAAATCTTCAAATCTTCAAATCATAATTCTTTTTTATGGCACTGCACTTTTTATTTTTATTTTATTTTATTTTATTTTATTTTATTTTATTTTATTTTATTTTATTTTATATTTTATTTTATTTTATTTTATTTTATTTTATTTTTATTTTAAATATTTACCTTTATATGGGTGTTTTGGCTTTTGGGGTGTTTGATTTGTGAGTGAGTGAGATGGAGATGTCAATTTCCCCGAGGGAACCTCCCAAAGGGATTAATAAAGTCGTCTGAATCTTAAAAATTGCATCTAAAAAAGGAGAGAAGGAACAAACGTGTGAAAAGAGAATGAGAGGACAGGAACCGAGAGGGGTGAAGAAGTGGAGAGAGGATGAGAAAAGCAGAGCGTGAGGCTGAGAGCGCTGCAATAATGTTTGGCCTTGGCCTGCCAGCGGGGTCCTTCCCCTCAAGAAGCCAGCAGGAATGCAAAGAATGCTGCAGGAGAAGAAAAAGGAAGGAGCAGAGGAGGAGAAGAGGAGGACGGTGTGGAGAAAGGAGAAGAAGAAGAAGAAGAAGAAACAGGAGGAAGGAGAGCAGGGAAATCAGAGATGGAGATACTGTAGGAAGAGGGAGATTGGATGATGGAGGGGGGCAGGGAGGAAAACATGTATTATCTTTACTGGGCTGAATAAACACAAGAACAAAGGGGATAAAAATAATAAGCCAGTCAAATATTTGGAAGGAAAAAAGCTTGAGCTGTATTTGTTTTTATTTTTGTACATTGGGATAGTCGTGCACGCTCTCAGCCAGCTGCTGGTGTGTGTTTACATACTTGCATGTGCGCGTTGTGAAGGAGGGTGTGGTTTGTTTGAACTGCACTAAAAACTGCTCTGCATTCTCCCTGACAGTAATCTCACCGTTGGAAACTTCACACCTGCGAGAAAAGAGGGGTTTTTGGTTTTTTTTTTCCACGATTGAAACGCTCCTTCAGCAGCAGCCCGTCTCAGCTTTGCGGGCTCCAAAACTGGTAATCATGGCGAGACAAAGTATGTGAGCCCCCTCGAGGTGAAGCGGTTTCTCTGAAATGGGACTGGATCGTCTGAATCCAAGTCACAGAAACACAGAAACACAGAAACACAGAAATACAACGTGCTTCGGCTGATAAAACAAACACTTTCTCACATTAACAGTTCACGGTCCGGGTTCTAACCGGACCGTTTGTGTAGGTGGAGTTTCTTTTTCTGGATTTACATCCATGTCTAGGGTCACTGACTACGTTTACATGCAGTGACAAATATACACAACCCCGCGGTAGGGGACTATTACCTTCATATGGCACTTTTCCAGTACCTACTCAGCTCGGCTCGCCTTCACTCGGTTTAGCGCTTTCCCACTAGGGGTCTAACGTGCCGAGTAGATACTTTTTCTGCATCTATTCTGCCGAGGTTCTAAGCGGCTGAGTCGGCTGTATCTGACATCATCACACTCCAGGCCACCGATTGGTCGGGGGGTTGGAGTCAGACGTCTGAGTCAGGATGTGACATCAGTGGAGAAGCGACTCTGACGGAGCTTCTTGTTCATTTTATTCGACCAACAATGGCAGTGCAAAAGTCTGTTTGGTGATCCAACTTGTCACGACTGGTGTTTGATGTGGACCCAAACGCAGGAGAGCAGTTGCAAAAACCAAGGATTTATTCCACAAAACTAAAAAACAAAGCGCTGCTTGGCAGGATCAAAAAAAACTAACAGGAACATGGATCAAAAAACTAAAGTACATAGAGCACATGGAGGGAAGCACAGTGCGGATCGACAGGGAGCAAGGGAATGACAAGACCAGATATACGCAGGGGATAACGAGACACGATGAGACACAGGTGCAGACAATCAGGGCAGATGGGACACAGGCGGGGCAAAACAGAAACTGAAAGGCTGGGGGGAATGTCAAACCCTGTCACAACTCTGAGGTGCAGATGTTCATAAACCTGGTGCTGAGGAGAGAATTAAAAAGGGATCTAGACAGGCGATAAGGAACGACCAGATCCACCAGGAGCTCTGTCACTTCATAGCTGCTCAGCTACCAACGCACTTTTCAGCAGCGCAGAGACAAACTAACAAAAAAAAGCGTTGCCACTTGAAGCTTCTTTCACTTTTTTAATTTTCACTTTTCATTTTTTAACTTGATATCGAACACAAGTCACAGACCCAGCAGCACATATATCATCTCCTCCAGGTTCTACATCTTTAGTGTTGTTGTCTTCTCCACACAATCAAATACGTCACAGCAGCTTCGCTCCAACCTCCTACTTCTGCTCCAGGTACAGGATTGTTATGGAAAAGAAACCAGGCTGAGTTGAGTCAAGCCGAGTTGAGATGAGTAAAGCCGAGTAGGTGCTAGTGGAAAAGTGCCAATAGTTTCTGCAACCTCTCTTGCACAAGGACCGATCGGTCACATCTTGCCATCTGCACCAGTCCGTTGGAGTCCATAGGTCTCCTTTGCATCCTTCCAAACACCACTGTGGACCGTTCCTAATGCAAATACAACTAAATATGCACCTGAATCCATCTGCACTTCAAAAAGCTGTCGGTCTGCAAACAAGTGACTATTCCGGTATGAAATGTAGGAATGGAACGAGGAGTGCATTAGTCTGTTCAAGCATGTGGCGGAGGAAACCGTGGCACTGGTTTAGCCCCCACAACACCGATCACACTGAGGATGTAGCTTTAAAGCCATAGAAAATGAGCTCAGGAATTTTTAAACGTTTAAAAACGACACGCAGCAGCCAAAGCAGTACACTGTGCGATATTTTCAATCGTTTGATTCAGCCCCATCTCAAACTGCACGACTAGATCGCTGAGTTCAAAAGTTCACAGCCCACGATTTATGGTCTCACACTGTACGACCCGATGCTCTGATGCTCCGTCTGCTCACACTATACGATCATAATCCTCCCGTCGGACTTCTGTTACTGGAACTGCAACGTCAAAAAAAGTAGAAGAGGAGGAACCCCGAAGTGGGAAACACCGAAGATGCTCAACAAAAACAAACACGCTGCAGCAATTTGTGCCATTCTGTGGCGATAAATGAAAAAAGATTAGATAACGTCGTGATTGGACGAGGAATTGGCTGGGCAGACGTGGGAAATGCGGTCTTTTTTTTCTGCTATTAAAACATGATTTGTAATGTGAATTTGCAACACTTTAAACTACAAATAATAGTTTTTGACGTGACATCAGAGATTGCGCATGCTTTCTGCGAAAGGATGAGGCCGATCGGGTCGTAGCTGCTTCAACTGTGCGATTCCTTCACGAGGAGCGACCAGGATTTAAAACACGTTTGATTTTCTTGCGAGCACACGATTTGTGATCGGGAGCTCGTCGTGAGGTGTTAATCTCTCGTCGTTACCCCACGTACACTGCACGAGGCACGACCAACAATTGGGTCGAAATCCGGCCAAAAAATAGTCGCACGACTGGAAAATCGGTTCAAAACGAGCCGACAATCGCACAGTGTCTGCCCGGCTTTAGCTATGCTGCTGTCAGCTTAGACTGCTGGGAACCTCCCATGATGCACTTCTCCTCACTGTGTTCTCCTCAACTCCAACTCTATTGATGGCATTATTGTTGTTGTGGTTTTTAACCTGCGTTCCTTCCTCCCAGCAGGTCCTGCTGTTGCCTCCTCTCACCTGAGTCTGGTCTGAGTTTTTGTTTCCCACAGTCGCCTGGTGCTTGCTCAGGACGGAGGACTGACTCCAGTCTGCTGCTTTCCTTGGCGACAGAACGATTGTTGTTATTTCTGTTTTTGTTGGCTTTGTATTCATTGGACTAATTTGAAAAGAGAGGAACTGTGTTCTTGTGCAAGTGCCTTGCGAGGATGTTTGCAGACATTAATAAAGCTGAACTGACCCGAACCTGAACCCTTTGTTTTGTCACATTTGGTGCGAATCTATCTCCCAACTCCTGCTGCGATAAAATCTGGTGTTCATACGCTGCCCTGGCTCTGTAACTAGGAAACAAACAGGCCATAACAAAGGTTACTGCAAACAGACACAGACAAGAGGAGGATTCATGCTTGTGGACGGTAAAGTGTGGGAGGCTCGGGGGAGTTCATGACGGGACAGACGGAGAAGAGCGAGCCCTCCATGATTTGGTCATTACTTCATTTATCTAAAATACCAACAGACGTGATGTCATCCAGAAATCCCTTACCCTGCCTTTAATGCTGCCTGTATAGGGGGAGTATTTACGTTTCTGCAGGCCCTGTGCGCATGTGATTCATCAAAAACCTGCTGAACACATGGAGGGATTGAGGCAGAGGGAGATCAGTGGGATAACAGGAGAAAGAACAATGCCGTCTTCTTCCTTTCTTCTCAGCTGAGTTCTGTTTTACACCATCAGCTGTGTTTGTTTTAGATAACACTGATAAACGATGGCATCTTTGAGATAAAGCTCTTCAAATAAAAGTTATGATTGGTCCCGGGTTGACACGTCTTAAATCTAAAGGATACGAGAGCCCGCGGAGTCATCGTAAATTAAGAGCAAAAGACGGGCCCAACCATTCATACATTCCCCTGCAGACTCTGCAGCACACGCACGTTCAGACGTTTCCAAGCCGTGCGACTTTGCCTGAACAGATTAGTCACATTGAGCGCCCCGGTGACATGTGCGGTCCACAGAAACACAATGGCTCGCTGACGGAGCTTTTCCACAACAGAGCGACTGTGTCATGTGTGCAGTCATGACAAAACAGCGACCGCGCCGTGAATGGCAGACGTGCTCGCTGCTGCGTTTTTTTCCACGGTTGTGTAAAAGTACCAGCGGTGCACATCAGTGTCAGGGGTTGTATTACACATGAGAAACAATGATACGCCGCAGATTCTCTGAAGAAAGGAAATCAATGATATGACTGGGTCGTTTTTTTAGATCTCTGAGAAGAAGAGACATTTTTTCCTTTATACCCCCCCCAAAAAATTGATTTTGGAAAAAAAGTGCAGAATTTCATGTTGTACACTGAACACCCCCCTCTTCTTTTTTTCTGTCCTTTTTTGATAATAAATATCTGGATGTCTTACGTCTCTTTTTCTTCTGACACATTACACATTTATTCACACACACTACAACACATCACACACTCTCCAAACTGCACCCATCACTGTCTTTTTCTCCCTCTTTCCTACTTTTTCATGTTCCCCTTTCGGTGATGTTAGTCTTTTTCGGCAGAATTTTTCTACCTCTTTTCTTCTTCTCTCTTCTTTTTCATTCCTTTTCTTGAGGGACTAATAAAATATAGTTCTCTGCCAAGAGGGCACACACACCCATGCACACATACCCAAAATACAACCTTTGTTTAAAGATTAAAATGCATATATATGCTTTAGGTTCTTACCAAACTTGGCATTAATCATTAATATATATGCAGATAAGAAAAGAAAAAGAATAACAATTTTAATTTAGGAATTACAGCCCTATTTTCAAGGAGAATTTTACCTCAGCCTTCCACATCACCCACCCACAGACTCAATTTTGTAATTTATTTGTAATTTATTTATTTATGAATCTCCTGTACTCTTTTTTTTATCATTGCACTATCCACTTTGGTACTCTTTGCTACACAGCTCTACTCCCCTTGAGCAAAAAATGTTTGTTATTTGTGTCTGAATGTCTGTGAGTTTTGAGTCAGTCGTCCACTGTTAAGTGTTTTTTGGCTACTGGATGCCCTAAATTTCCTTCGGGATTAATAAAGTATCCATCAATCTATCTAAAAAGATGTTGATTGTCCAGGTTGTGCTTCATTTTCTCATTACTTCAAGAAAAATAAACCGGGTAAAAAGTCTAGATTCAGTATCTGAAATTGTGTTGGCGGCAAAGGTTCGAATCCCAGCTCCCAGTCCCCCCCCCGTCTCGATAACGGTTTCCTATCCAACCAATTAAAGGCCACTAGAGCACCCCAAAAACACTTAAAAAAAAAAGGTGATGAAGTTGAGAGGCCGAGGAAACTGGAGAAAGTTGGTGCATCATCGTCAAAATCCCCAACAAAGATCCTCATAACTGTAAATAGAAGATTTACAACAAGGTGGAAACCACTGGTAACGTTCAAGAACAGGAAAGACAGATTAAATCCCTCCAGACGACATCTAGAAAAGAAAGAAAACATAAAACCTCCCCTGTTCCTGAATCAGATTCTCCAGATTGACGAAAGCACAATAAACTCACATCAGAACACAAAAGGAGCGTCCCACGATCCAAAGCAGATCATATCAAGTCTCAAACACGGAGGCGGCAGTGTTATGGTGCGGGAATCACTGGACTCCAGGTGTTTATTGATGATGTGGCTGTTGAGAGAACCGGAAAGATGAATTCTGAGGTGAACAGGGCTATAATCTGCAAAGGATTCAAATTTATATTTACAGTTATGCCCAGTACTGGAGTTGAGGGGGGATGAGGGGGGACGGCATCCCCCCCTGAAATAAAAACGGTCAAAATCATCCCCCCTGTAAAACTGCCATCCCCCCTTTCCATCCCTTATGTCATTTCATCAATGAATGTGGTTTTACTGATATTTCAACATTTAGAGTCATCACCAGAAAAATAACACCAGAAAAATAACTTATTTGACAATTTTCACCTGTTTCAAGTAAATTTTCACTTGAAATAAGTAGAAAAATCTGCCAGTGGGACAAGATTTATCTTCTCATTTCATGCAAACAAATCTCCAAATTGGCAGATTTTCTACTTATTTCAAGTGAAAATCTACTTGAAACAGGTGAAAATTGTTGTTTATTCCAGTGATGAGTCTTATTTTAAGTGTAATGAGATTTTTTTTACTAAAATGAGACATTTTAACTAGAAATAAGACAAATATTCTTGTTAAGATTTAGAGTTTTTGCAGTGATCCATGTTACTTATCCTGTGAAGGACAGAGTCATATTGATAAGTTCAGAAAAGTGTTTTTTATTGTTGTGTTTTGATGTATTTGATGTAAGCCCAGTGGATATTTAAAGCTTACAGAAGGCTGCATTTAACTGCTGCTATGTCATTCCTGCAGTATTTCTGCAGGTGTTTTGGTCACTGCTATTATTTGTAATATATTATATTATTTGTAATCAGCACAAATTATCTGTCCCCATATGATAAAATCCACCATCCCCCCTGATTTTTATTTTACAACTCGAGTACTGGTTTTGCCCCTTTGGTCAAATATGTTTGAGACCCGGTAAGTGGGAATGCATCTCCTTAAATGGGTGCAAATGCTATATTTTTAATGAAATCTCTCAAATTAAAGATGAAACTTCTGGACCCGGCTGTCTGCTCTTGATTTTTTATTGTCTTTGTTTATGTTTGATAAAAAGGCTTCAGATCCTTTAGTCCCTTTTGGATATTTGGAGTTTAAAGTTGGTCAAAACACACCGAGAAGCCCCAGCAAGCGCAGGAAAACCCCGGGGACGTCAACAGAAGACACGCACGCAAAACGCAAACAAGACCGCAGACTGAAGCCGAATCAAATCAGAAGTCGGCCGTGCAACTCCCACGGCTCTGCACAACAACAAGTGGAGGGAGCGTGAGCGAATGTGGAGGAAATACCCAGACGGGCCAGAAATAGCTCTACACTCGTTCTCCATCTTTCACTTTCAATCCCCCCCCCCCCCCCCCCTCTCTCTCTCTCTCTCTCTGTCTCTCTCTGACTTCTTCTGTTTATGTCCCTCATTTCTGTCACCATTAACCAGCGGTAGGAAAAAAAGAAGTTCATGTTCCCGCACGGAAAATACCGCTCACCGCAGCTCACATGAATGTGAGAAAATCTGGGTGACTATATGATTCAGTATGGAGAGAATAATGACTATTTTTTTAGGGGGGGGTTCAGAGCATCTCACAAATAAGAGGGGAAAATTAGTAGTCTGAAATGTGCGTATTTGTCTAGCACAGGGGTCGGCAACCCAAAATGTTGAAAGAGCCATATTGGACCAAAAACACAAAAAACAAATATGTCTGGAGACGCAAAAAATGAAAAGTCTTAGTATAAGCCTTAGAATGAAGACAACACATGCTGCATGTTTCTGTATTAGTTATAACTCGGGGAAGATTTTTTTTTCATTATGCACTTCGAGAAAAAAGTTGAGAAAAAAGTCGAAATGTCAAGATTAATGTTGAAGTACAATGTTGAGAAAAAAGTCAAAATGTTGAGAAAAAAGTCAAAATGTTGAGAAAAAAGTCAAAATATCGAGAAAAAAGTCAAAATATCGAGAAAAAAGTCAAAATTTCGAGAAAAAAGTCAAAATGTTGAGAAAAAAGTCGAAATGTCGAGAAAAAAGTTGAAATGTCAAGATTAATGTTGAAGTACAATGTTGAGAAAAAAGTCGAAATGTCGAGAAAAAGTCAAAATTTCGAGAAAAAAGTCGAAATGTCGAGGAAATAGTCAAATTTTCGTGAAAAAAGTTGAAATGTTGAGGAAAAAAGTCGAAATGTCGAGATTAATGTTGAAGTACAATCTTGAGAAAAAAGTCAAAATGTCGAGAAAAAAGTTGAAATGTTGAGAAAAAAGTCAAAATGTCGAGATTAATGTTGAAGTACAATCTCAAGAAAAAAGTCGAAATGTCGAGAAAAAAGGAAAGGAAAAAGGAAGAAAAAAAGAGAAAAAAAGGAAAAAAGTGGCTCCAGGAGCCACTAGGGCGGCGCTAAAGAGCCGCATGCGGCTCTGGAGCCGCGGGTTGCCGACCCCTGGTCTAGCACCATGAGTTGATGACATATCTGGAAGAATATAATTGAAAATTATGTGGAAACTGGCATTTTTGTTGTTTTTTTTTCTTATGCAAACAAAAATTTCTGACACAATTTCTGCAGATCTTCACTTCATCATGCTGCAACTTTTCAAGTTGCTTTTCAAACCCGCAGATATTTCGCTCTGGTGGCAGTTTTTTTTCCGTTTGTTTGGGTTCCTGATGCCCAATTAAGCCACAAGTGAAGCAGCGCTTGTGAGTCCAAGTCACACGGAGGCACAAGCAGCGTGTTTACAGGTCCGTTTCGCCAAGCCGTCATCCTGCGCCGAGCTTTTTTAAACAAACGCAGTCGCAGCCAGACCGTGCTGGCAACCGCGCTTTCCCCCGGCGGCGCTCGGGCCAAGCCGGCCTTATTTATGTAGCACCTCTCAAGCAGAAATGCAACCCTGGGTGCTCTGCAGAGCAAAAACAGAAATTAAGATTTACACAAGCGTGGAAATGAAACAAAACGGTAAAGATTGAAAGAATAACAACACAGAAAGCCACTTGCAAAGCACGGAAAAGTACAGATAGAAAGAAGTCAACCAACGGCCAAACACTCACTTGAAAACACTCGTTTCCAGATTTAAAACAGGAAAGGTTGTAAAAAACCCAGTTTTTTATTATAATCCTGCTAATTCTAAGAACTTAAACTTTATTTATTTGTATAGCACCAAATCATACAATATAAAATGCAACACATGGTGCTTTACATGCAGAATAAAGAAACATAAGCGAACCAGTAATCTGAGACAAAGAGTCCTCATATGGTTATGAAGAACAATTAAACATGTACAGTGGGATGAGGTCAGTCAAATTGGTTTGATTCACCACACGAATCGGCACAGATTACTTTTGTAATACTGTATTTGACCCGGTCTTTGTACATTTTGACCGTATAGAAACGTAATTCTCATCAGTTGTGTGAAATAAGACCTGGAAACAGGCATTGTGGCATAGAATTGTCAAATTGGTTTAATTCACTGTACGAATTGTTACAGATTACTTTTGTAATACTGTATTTGACCCGGTCTTTGTATGTTTTGACCATAAAGAAACGTAATTCTTGCCATTTTAAGAATGAGATGTGTACCTGCTGTATTCTACTGCCCTTACTTTTTAACAACTTGTGCTTTTTATTATTTTACCTCTTTTCTTATCAATGTATTTGTTATTTACTGTTTAATTGTGTCTTGCCGCTTTTAATGTTGATGTAAAGCACTTTGGATTACCTTGTGTTGAATTGTGCTATACAAATAAACTTGCATTGCCTTGCCTTACAGTAGTTCTGCTTGTCCACACTGCAAAAACTCCAAATCTTAACAAGAATATTTGTCTTATTTCTAGTTAAAATGTCTAATTTTTAGTCAAGAAAATCTCATTACACTTAAAACTAGACTCATCACTGGAAAAAACAACAATTTTCACCTGTTTCAAGTAGATTTTCACTTAAAATAAGTAGAAAAATCTGCCAGTGGAACAATATTTTTTTGCTTGTAATGAGAAGATAAATCTTGTCCCACTGGAAAATTTTTCTACTTATTTCAAGTGAAAGTTTACTTGAAACAGGTGAAAATTGTCAAATAACAAGTTATTTTTCTGGTAATGACTCTTGTTTTAAGTGTAATGAGATTTTTTGACTAGAAATAAGACAAATATTCCTGGTAAGATTTTGAGTTTTTGCAGTGCAGGTTCAGCTTGCAGGGATCACAGGCTAAGCAGAAATGCTTGGACCTCCTTTTCCCCATCCACCTCCTCGTTAGAGATGCCGCTACTTTTTTCACTCTCTCATGATGATACTTGAAATCGTCCAGATGAAACAAAGAAGGTTTGGTGGCATTAATAGGAATGCATCCACCTAAAAAAGTAGAGATGGTACCCTGAGGTCACTTAACCAAACCCCTCGATCCCCCTCAGCTTCACCCAGGATTTCTGTCCATCACAATTATGAACAGAATCAGTCCAACTCTCTCCTGGACTGACTCTGACTCCGTACCGGCAACGCTGAGCAAACCACTGAAGGTTTCTTCTAATCCTTCAGTTTGCATGAAATGAGACTGAAATCTTTCGATAATATTTAATGTCGATGTTGCAAAATGTGGAAAAGACACCTAGCAACTGAGCTTTTCTTACCATGCAAACTCTGTAAGCTTGTAAGCGTAAGAAGAAAACGAGGATGAGCGTTTTGATTGTTTCACTTTGAAAATTAATCAAATCCTTGCAAACGTTCCAGGCGTCATCTGTTCCATATTTAAAGTTTGTACTTTCTCTGGGTATTTAGGAAGATGTTCTGGTGAGAGACTTTTAGTTTTCTCTCTTCAACAGCTAATAATTGAGTTAAGAAATATGCGCTGAGCAGCAAAACCCTTCAAATCATGAATCAGACACAGGGAGGGCAGATATTATGTAATTACACTGCAAAAACTCAAAATCTTACCAGGAATACTTGTCTTATTTCTAGTTAAAATGTCTCATTTTTAGTCAGAAAATCTCATTACACTTAAAACAAGAGTCATTACCAGAAAAATAACTTGTTATTTGACCATTTTCACCTGTTTCAAGTAAATTTTCACTTAAAAAAAGTAGAAAAATTTGAAAGATTTATCTTCTCATTACAAGCAAAAAAAATCTTGTTCCACTGGCAGATTTTTCTACTTATTTTAAGTGAAAATCTACTTGAAACAGGTGAAAATTGTTGTTTTTTCCAGTGATGAGTCTTGTTTTAAGTGTAATGAGATTTTTTTTAAACTAAAAATTAGACATTTTAACTAGAAATAAGACAAATATTCTTGTTAAGATTTTGAGTTTTTTGCAGTGTACAACAAAATTCTGTAGTTTAAGAAATAATGTGACCTAAAGAAAGACTGTCTGTCAAATCTCTGCTCCACCTCCACAATAGTGAGGGATTTATGTTTATGCAGTTATGTGAAGTTAAATGAAAAAAGAATATATATATAAAAGGTATATATATTAAAACCAAACAAAGAAATACAGTCCAGGAGTTATTTTGACACCACCAGCGGGCTTGAACAAGACGTTTAACAAAAAAGCTGATTGTGAGAACAAAAGCAACATTTCCAGGTATGTTCCCAAAAAACAAAAACAATGTCAGGTATTGTTCGGAGACGGATCAGCGCGCCAGTGGTTGTTGTCTTTGGTCCGTATGAAAGGGAAACCCGAGGAAAGTGCAGCAGGTTTACAGAACCTCGGGTAACCTGTCGGGAGGCGGTATCTGAGCTCCAGCACATAAACACATCTCTGCCGACTCCTGCTCCCCCCCGGGGGTCGGCCCGGGGTCAAACTCAGCCACGGCCGTGCTGCCCGGGGTTCCTGCTAGAAGACCCGGGGCAGGTAAAAATAAACACGTCCCAGGGAGAGGAGGAGGGATTCTGGACGGAGGAGCGAGGGATGATTTACAGTTTTCACATCATCCGCCTGACTAAGGCCACGTTTACACATAGCTGGGTATTTACAAAAACGGATATTTCCCCCTCTACGTTTTGAAAAATACCATCATTTACAGGAACCTGCATAAATAGCTGTTAAGGTGCTATGAGCAGCCAAACCTACAGGGGGCAGTGTAACGAGAAGGTAAAGTCATGCTAGCCAATCAGAATCCTGGAAAAAAACATCAACAAATGACACAAGTAACTTCCAGTTACTTCCAAGATGAACGAGAGTCTTTCATTTGGAGTGACAGAGAAGTGGAGTTACTTCTCAACATTTTGACTTTTTTCCCGACATTTCGACTTTTTTCTCGACATTTCGACTTTTTTCTCGACATTTTCGACTTTTTTCTCGACATTTTCGACTTTTCTCACGAAAATTTCGACTTTTTTCTCGGCCACCTACCCCCCCTTTTTTCTCAAAATTTCATCTTTTTTCACAAAATTTCGCCTTTTTTCTCAAAATTTCTGAAAATTTCTCGGAAACAGATATTTCCCCCTCTACGTTTTGAAAAATACCATCATTTACACAAACCTGCATAAATACGCTGTTAAGGTGCTATGAGCAGCCAAACCTGCAGGGGGCAGTGTAACGAGAAGATAAAGTCATGCTAGCCAATCAGAATCCTGGAAAAAAACATCAACAAATGACACGAGTAACTTCCAGTTACTTCCAAGATGAACGAGAGTCTTTCGTTTGGAGTGACAGAGAAGTGGATGTCAGGGTTTGACATTTCCCCCAGTTTGTGTTTTCTGTTCTGCTCCTCCTGTGTTCCATCTTCCCTGACTGTCCGCACCTGTGTCTCGTTATCCCCTGTTTATATCTGGTCTTGTCTTTCCCTGCTCCATGTCGGCCCGTACTGTTTCCTTCCTCCATGTGTCCTGTCAGGTTTTTGATTTTTTTGCACTCTTGTTTTTGTTAATCCTGCTCTGCAGCGTTTTTGGTTCTTGCTTTTGGTAAATAAATCCTGTTTTTTTGCAACTCCTGCCTCCTGCTCTCCTGCGTTTGGGTCCTCAACAAACCACACCCGTGACAGTGGACTTTTAAGTGTGACTTTAGAATATAAAACAAGCAAAATACAAGAAAATATTGACGGTGGCCAAACAAATTGTAAACACAGGTGGCACAAATGATGCTGGTGACGTCTCATAATGTGACGTTCTGAAGCCTAAATGTCCGTTTCTCTCCGTTTACAAGCAAACGTGAAAAAGGAGGTTTTTGCAAATCTCCACTTTGGCCGGAGTTTTCAGAAATGATGGTTTTTGGTGACTTTGAGCTTCGTTTTCGTTTAAAATAACGGCCAAAACGCATGAAAACACCACAGTTTTTGCTACGTGTAAACGGGGCCTCAGATGTGGGAACGCCCGCGCGGGCGGCGGGTTGTTGTTGTAAACGTCATCAGATCGGCCCGATTTGAACTATTATTTTCTCCGATCAAAACCAATAGGGCCATTATCGGCTGATGCCGATCGGTTGCCGATCGATCGGTGCATCTCTAGTCTAGTGCAGCCGGGATGTGCAAAGCTGGGTTGCTTAGCAACGCCACTTCTGTCTCTCTTCCAGCCTCCCCGACGAGCCGATGGAGGACGACAGCGAGCCCATGTAGGAGAACCCCAACCGATCACCTCACCACTTTCGTTCTGAAGCCTAAACGTCTGTTTCTCTCCTTTTACAAGCAAACGTGAAGACGGAGTTTTTGCAAATCTCCACTTTGGCCGGAGTTTTCAGAAATTATCGTTTTTGAACACTTTGAGCTTCGTTTTCGTGTAAACGAACGGCCAAAACGCATGAAAACGCCACCGTTTTTGCTACGTGTAAACGGGACCTAAGATAAGACGGGCAGAAGCGTGTGTGTGTGTGTGTGTGTGTGTGTGTTTGTGTGTGTCACTGATGAGTGATGAACTAGTGTTTTCTCTGGGGTTTTCAGTGAAAGGCTACACCTCTCCTCTCCCTCCGTGCCCTCTGTGGGAATTCCAGCAACCGGGCGAAGGGGAGAAAGAGAGACAGATGAGTTTTCCCTCGCAGGATATCCTGTTCTAAGTAGAGCCGCTCGGCCGGGTTCTGACCCCCCTCACCCCTCTTGACCTCTGACCCCGCCAGGGTTCGGGCTCACATCTCCCAACGTTTCCTAATCGCCCCGGATCTCTCAGCGTTTCTTTCAAGCTCCTCTCCGGCCTCTTTGCTTTTTCTCTCTCCGCCTCCGTTCCCTCCATCACAGGTGTCACGTTTCCCCTCCGTTCTCCTCATTCCTTTCACGTTCTCCACGGTCCAAGCTCCGTTTGTCCAAACCGATCTGCGTCAGATATAAAGGACTAGCCATGCAGACGTCGGTGTTCATACACCCACCGGTCGATGTTTATGTTGGTGCAGGCCAAATAGATTTAAACAAAAAAAAAGGAATGTACTAATTATAGACACCATAAACCCTTATTATTACGTTATTTCCTCTGTTATTGCCTCCTTCTCCAACTCTTATTGCACATGTAAATATCACTGATTTTTATTTGGATTTCTTTCACCAGCAGGTTTGAGACCTGCTGTGATTTGTTTTCTCCTCACCATATCAAAGTTTTTAAAAGAAAACCTTCTTTTCTTTTCATCGGCGTTCATGCACCTACCGGTGGGTGCAGGTCAAATAGATGAAAAAAAAAATGGAATAAACCCTTATTTTTATGTTATTTCCTCATTTATCTCGTAATCTGTTATTGCCTCCCTCTCCAACTCTTATTGCACATGTAAATATCTAGGATTTTTATTTTGCTTTCTTTCACCACCAGGTTTGAGACCGCTGTGATTTGTTTTCTCCTCACCAGATCAAAGTTATTAAAAGAAAACTTTCTTTTCTTTTTCTTTTCGTCAGCATTCCTGCACCTACCAGTTGATGTTTATGTGGGTCAAATAGATAAAAAAAAATGGAATAAACCCTTATTATTATGTTATTTCCTCATTTATCTATGTGTGTACAGTATGTAGATTAGGAATGGGTGATATTTTACCGTTCACGATAAACCGTCAAAAATATTCCCCACGGTAAGAATTTGTCATCTCGCGGTAAAAATGATAAATTGAGGAAATGAGCCAGAAAGAAAGAAAGAAAGAGAGAAAGAAAGAAAGAAAGAAATGAGCCAGAAAGAAAGAAAGAAAGAAAGAAAGAAAGAAAGAAATAAATGAGCCTGAAAGAAAGAAAGAAAGAAAGAAAGAAAGAAAGAAAGAAAGAAAGAAAGAAAGAAAGAAAGAAAGAAAGAAAGAAAGAAAGAAAGAAAGAAAGAAAGAAAGAAAGAAAGAAAGAAAGAAAGAAAAAGTATTTTTTTATCGTAATTTTTATCGTTATCGGGATAAATGCCAGAAATTATCGTGATACATTTTTTAGTCCATACCGCCCATCCATAATGTAGATATATATAGATATAGAGCAGATGGAGTTAATATAGAGATATTATGGTGTAAATAAGTATATTTATATAAAAAATTATATGGGCATGTGTGTACAAATATATAGAAATATTCAACTATGTATATGTATGTATAGGTAAATGTGAGTATAATTATAGTATAGTTAATTATAAATACTCATTAATAAATGATTCATGAATGGGGGTAGGATTAAATAAGTTTACAATTCTTCCTACTCCTTTTTGCACATGTAAATTAAGATATTAAGTGTTAAAGGATGAAATTCTTTGTTTTTTTTGTTTGTTTTTTGTTTTCTTATCTTCTCTTTTAATTCTTTTAATTGAGGGAGGGGCAGGTATAATACAATTTTCTTCTTCCTGCTGCTTTCTGGTTATGGAATATGCTTTTGATTGTGTTGTCATTTTACTTGCTTGTTTCTTTTCTTTGCATATTTCCATGATCGGAATAAATAAAAATGAAATGAAATTAAATTCTTGCCTTTTACATGTACAAAATAAATCCAATCAATCAATCAATTTATCTTAAAATCTGTAAATATTCACGAGCAAGTTTGAGACCACTGTGATTTGTCTTCTCCTCACCAGATCAAAGTTATTAGAAGAAAACTTTCTTCTGCGAGTAAGAGCATTAAAAGTCCGGTCATGCTGTCTCATGACCCGCCCAGTCAGATCTCTCAAGTCGAACTGGAATCCATTATCTGATGAATGACTGTTTGTGTTGTTTTCTTTTCTCTAGCTAAACAGCGCCACCCCCGGCCACCTCGTCCCAAAAAGAGGGTGATGACAAAACACGCACTGTGGTCAGACAAATAATTAGCCAATCATCCCGTGACCCTGCGAGCCGGGGCCGAGGTCAGGGCGACGGGGACCGGGCCGCTTCCCAGGTGCTTTCCCATGAGCCCCGGCGGGTGAGCGGCCGCAGCTGCAGACACACTGAAGTCATTGTCGGCGGGCAGGTTAACCTCCCAGAACACATGCTTTTCTGTGCCGCTTTTTCTCAACGCATGTGCGAGAGTTTCCCAGCGCTCGTCCGGAGGGGCCGCGGTGGAAATCAACACTTCCTGCTTCCTGTGGCGAGAGGAAGTGCTACCGTCGATGTCCCCCTTATCGCTGGATACACAGGCCGAGCGGAGGGAGGAAGGAGAGGAAGAGGAGGAGGAAGAGGAGCTGGAGGGAGGTCAGGCGGGCCAGACAAAGGGAGACGACTTCAGAGGCGGATCGGGCCGCTCGCCCGTGATGCATTTGTGGCAGAAAATTAAAGAAATGACCCGTTAACTGTAAGAGATAAGTAATATTGATGAAAGATTACGTGTAGAATACCGTCTACTGGCTCGTAGTGTATTTTATCAGAGCTGGGTAGAGGAGCCAAAAATTGTACTCAAGTAAAAGTACTGTTACTTCAGAATAATATGACTCAAGTAGAAGTAAAAAGTAGTCATCCAAATAATTACTTGAGTAAAACTAAAAAAGTACTTGGTGAAAAATCTACTCAAGTACTGAGTAACTGTTGAGTAACGTCTGATTTATTTTTTTACAACCATTCAAACAGACAAAAGTACAAAATAATCATCTTCACGCAAATTAAATCAATAAATAATAAAATAAATTAAAATCAATAAAAAAATAGCTTAAATTAAAATAATCTTAAAGTAAATTCAAGTACTTTAATACCTAATAAAATAAATAAAATGATAACAGAATAAAAAAAAAAATTAAGCACAAGTAGTAAAAAATGTCAAGCCTTTAAACTTTTCTTTTTTAACCAGGCAGAACTAGAACAAACATGAACTCATAGAAACTCTGTGTGTGTTTGAGTCTGTGTAAATGTGACAAAACATGCAAAAACTAACATTTTACCCAAAGAATCACCCAGTGATGTCATGAGATTGACGCGTACGCGGATAAAAGGGATAAAAGAAAAGTAACAGCTCAACGTAGCCTAATGTAGCGGAGGAAGAGTAACAGTTTCTCCTTCACAAATCTACTCAAGTAAAAGTAAAAAGTATAGTGATTCAAAACTACTCCTAAAAGTACAAAATTTCCAAAAACGTACTCAAGTAAATGTAACGGAGTAAAAGTTACTCGTTACTACCCACGTCTGCTTTTTATAAGTAGTTATTAATATTATCTCAGTGATTTGAGCACTTGGTTTGCTCTGGGAACCAGCTGGAAGTTATCTTTCCTGTGGGAGGATGCAACAGGACTCGGTCACCGCTCGCTAAATGATATCAGCCACCGAGCTGCGAGGAAGCGGCGCGCAGATCAAAACCTGCAGTTTTCCATCACACGTCCTTGCTTGGAACAGATTTCTCTCTCGCTGAAGCGTTTCATACAAGCCAAGATACATGACTTCATTGGCAATCACTCAGCAGATTTATGCAGCAGCTGAAGTCATTTAATTTCTGATTTATACTCTAAAACTACACAAAAAAAACCCAACTCCAGTTGCTTTGCATTGTTTTACCCTGCGGAGGTCCAAGGAAAAACCATAAAAGTACTTAGTGTTGTACTGCTAGAGTTTAAGTACATATATTACATATATGTATAGTACATATAGTACAAATATACATACTTCCATATGCATGCTTCCCCTTTTTTTCTGTGCAAAAGTCTCAGACACCTCAAAGTTTGACCATCCTTCTTTAGCTCGACTCTTTGCATCCGATTTCCAGACATATTTGCCTCATCCAGGGTGTTTTTACATCAGCTTTGCAGCCATCATACCTCCAGATATGTTATTGCATCACGCTTTTATCCAAAACCAAAATAAACACTGTCAATTGCAGGATAAGTGCAGTTAAGAGAGCAACTTAAGTTTGTAATGACTTTAAAATGATAAGGAAAAACATCACAAGTAACACAACTTGTCTTTTCTGATTGGTGTTTTCTGATTGGTTGGATTTCTTTGACAGATGGGTCGGGGGGCGGGGGGCGGGGCTCGTTAGCGTGCACGACTACTGCTACCGAGCTTCAGGCCCCGTTTACACATAGCCGGGTATTTACAAAAACGGATATTTCCCCCTCTACGTTTTGAAAAATTCCATCGTTTACACAAGATCGTTTTCAAAATCTCTTCGTTTACACAAACCTGCATAAATAGCTGTTAAGGTGCTATGAGCAGCCAAACCTGCAGGGGGCAGTGTAACGAGAAGCGTAAAGTCATGCTAGCTAATCAGAATCCTGGAAAAAAACGTCAACAAATGACACGTGGGAAGCATGAATAATATGGTTCCGCGTTAAATCGACGGCGTAGCCTACGTACGGTGCGCGTCACCGCGTAACCTACGCCGTAGGCTCTGCGTTGGTGTAACGCGGAACCATAAATCAGCCTGGACTGCCAGTTACTTCCAAGACGAGAGTCTTTCGTTTGGAGTGACAGAGAAGTGGAGTTACTTTTAAGTGTGACTTTAGAATATAAAACAGGTAAAATACAAGAAAATATTGACGGTGGCCAAACAAATTTTAAACACAGGTCGCACTCATGACACTGGTGACGTTTCTGTTGCATAATGTGACGTTCTGAAGCCCAAATCTCAGTTTTCCTCTGTTTAGACGCAAACGGGAAAACTGAGTTTTTGAAAATCTCAACTTTGGCCGGAGTTTTCAGAAATTATGGTTTTTGGTGACTTTGAGCTCCGTTTTCGTGTAAACGAACGGCCAAAACGCATGAAAACGCCTCTGTTTTTGCTCCGTGTAAACGGGGCCTCAGTCCAAGCTACAATACTTTGAAAGTTGTTTTAAGGTTTTCCACAACCGCAACAAAACCCAGCCGTTATGTAGCTTCTGCTCCAGGGGGGCGTCCTGGAGAGGTTAATCGGCCATCACAGGGTGGGAAAAAAAAGGAAAAAGCATGACATATCTACTTAAAACAGCACAAAGGAACTTGTGCAACATTAGCCTGATGCCTCTGGGCCTGGAGGTTAGGCTGCTTTGATGGTTTCAGATTGATTCCTTTGAGTTGCCTCTGCATGATGAACCTTGTCGCTCCTTGAACCAGTTTCATTGTTGCTGATGTGTGACATAGTGCTGTAGAGTTTTACAGGGTGGTGGAAAGATACAGCTGTAACGAGAGCACAAAGATGCTTGGCTGTTTTTGTTTTAGACGGGATGGGAGACCACGACATCTCTGCAACACTTTCATAGTAACGTCTGTCTGCAACGGCCTTCCCAACGGCCTTCCCAACGGGGTTTACGGGTGTTGGAAACACCCATAAACAGAGGAGTCAAAAGTATTCACATTCATTACTCAGGTAGAAGTATAGATACTAGAGTTTAAAAATACTCCTGTAGAAGTTGAAGTATCAACTCAAGTTTTTTACTCAAGTAAAAGTATAAAAGTACTGGTTTCAAAACTACTTAAAGTATAAAAGTAAAAGTAATGTAAGGGGGAAAAAAGCCATTAAGGACAAAAGCCATTGAAAATGAATGCATCTTAGTATAATGCAAATATATTAAAGAACCATATATGTGTACTATTGAGCATTAACATGTGTTTCAGAGAGCAGAAGATATGATGACTAGTTGTTATAAGTATTGTAATGGTGCAAAAAGTCAAACTTCAGAGGCATGTTATCATTTATCCTAACCTTTATTGGAATGTACATCCAAGTTTAGTTGCAGGAATCTGAGGGAACGGATGTAAGAACAAAACTGGACAAGAACATCTGAAACAACCACAACCAAATTCACTCTATCCGGATGGAGCAATTTAACTGGATAGTTTTTTTTAAAGGCCGAAATGAAATAGAGTAACGAGGCTGTTTTTAAAATGTAAGGACTAAAAGTAAAAAGTCGTCTGAAAAAGAATTACTCCAGTGAAGTATAGATAACCAAAATTTCTACTTAAGTAAGGTAACAAAGTATTTGTACTTCGTTACTTGACACATCTGCCCATAAAATAGTAAAATATGGGAGTCGACCGGCTTTCCTTCAGACCCGGCTCTGAAGCCAAGCTGCCAAATTATTTGGTGTACTATGTTTTTCTTTCGTGTCTTGATAAACATTTATGGGGAGATTCAAACACGATACCCAGAAACAATCTCCCAGGTGTTCTGGGGATACACTTGTGACGTAACTTGACATTTGTCAGAAATATGGACGTCATTAAAACTTCGTGATGAGTTGCAGGTTGGTGGAGAGGAGAGCAGAAGACGTGGGATGACAGATATGGTCCTGAAGATGCGATATGTTCATAAAAGAAGACAGAAATGGAAGAAGCATCTGTCAGGAAAAAGTTGAAATGCCACAAGCCGGATGCATTTTGCAGAAATGTATCCACTTGTAGTTTATTGTAAAGCGAGCGATAGAGAGAGAGAGAGAGTCAAACGAGAAAGACAGGCACAGAGGGGGAAAGAGATGTTTGGGATGAGGGTGGGGAAGCTTTCAGCACTTGGGATTGTCCCAGATGGACACAAGCCGCTCCCTCCCTTTATAAACAGCCTCTGGCTTCTATCGCCTCTCCTCCCCTCGTCTCTCCGTCCATCTCCTCCACTCCACAACTCCTTCAGCACATTAGAAAACAAACTGACACTTGATGTTTCGTCCCCCCCTCTTCCCTTCCCTTCCTCCTCCTCCTGACACAATTTCTTCTGTCCCCCAAGACCATCTAGACCACCGCCACCCATTTCTCTCCCATTTCCAAAGTCAACACTCCACTAAATGCTGGGCTGACTCACTTCCACAGTGGGTGGCTCTGTTTCCAATTTTCTCACCACCTCAACCTCCCCACACCACCTTTGGAGGAGAAGAGAAAACTTTAATCCCCATAACCAAAAAAGTAGCCAATCAAGACATGCCAAAAAGGACAGGGACCAGTCGGTCCTGCATGCAGATGCCTACAGGGGACGTGTGTCCAACACCAAGCCCGTTTGTCCAGCTTCTTTTGTGGCTCTGAAATAGTTATTGCTGTTTTCCTTCCTTTTTTTCTCTCTCTCTCTCCCTCTCTCTGTTGGGAGAGCGTGGGAGCGCCCTCGGAGCGCTGCAAAGAAACCGCAGGACCCATAACAACAGGAGGAAGCCGGTAACTTGAGTAACTCGGACCGGCCGAAGAATGGAAGAGAAGGATGAGAAGTGGAATGAAAGACAGCCAGGAACAGAAAAAGAAAGAAGAAGAGAAAAAAACTTCCTCTCTGAGAAAAAACTGGCATCTGTACTTGTCTGCAACATCACAACCTCGGGGCAACACTGCGATTGACCTGCGACATTCCAGACAGCAGTTTCCCACAGAAACACATTAAAAAACGGGCACTTTTTTAGCCTAGGTTACCCCCGGTTACATGAAATCAGACAACTCTCCGTCCTGACTTACCAGTCGGTGTCGGGATCAGTCAGCGAGAGGAGCGGCTTGAAAAAGTCCCATCAGTCATGTTTCGCACAACAGTTCAATCCACAGAGATCAGGAGCGGTGAGGACACCTCAAACTACACACACTCGTACAGGCGCGGTATCACTTCCCTCTGTCCGAGTGTTGAGAAAGTGAGGGGCCGCAACAAAAGGCGAAGGAGGGAGGGAGAGATCGAGGCACACACAGAGAGAGAGAGAGAAAGAGCAAGAGAGAGAGAGAGAGATTAACCCTTCTCACTCTCCCTCGCTCACACACACACAAACACACACACTAACACACACAGTTGGTTTGCCGTATCACTGACTTTTTGTGTTTTCTCTCAAGTGTCAAGGGGAGGAAGGGGGAGCAGAAGGAGGGCAAAGAGTATGAGTGTGTGTTAGGGATATGTGTGTGTATGTGTGTGTGTGTCGTGTGTGTATTTTAAAAGGTAGGAGGGACAGGCTGGCACAAGTCCAGAGACAACCAGCCCGGCCGAAAAAGACAAAAGCAGGAAACACTATATCAGGAGGAGGCGAAGTAGCAGCACGAAAATAATTAACAGACGGCGAAAAACAATGACATCCATGGTGGAAAACACAGACGGCAACCTGCGCCAGACAATGACACTGGATACGACCGAGCCGGTTCTTACTGCTGTTACAACGGGTTATTTAAGAGGAAAACACCTTTTCCAGAAACATGTGAAGGGCTCGGTGGCGGCGAATGTCACCAATGCAACGATGGATGCCAACGCTGCAAAGTGCAAAGTTATGAGTTTTTTGGCACTAGTCACTCCAGGGGCGAAAATCCCGTTTCATAGTTGGGGGGGACAATAAACAGTGACATTTTTAGAGAATAAATCCAGGGGGGGACAAGGAATAAAAGTTTTTGCCTTCCTTTAATACAGCATTTTGACATTTTCAACTCTATCTCGCAAACAGGCAGAAGACCTTTCTTAGAGCAATACAAAACAATGGTATTAGGTGGAAGGTGGCAATAATACAGCACATCTGACATAATACACTGCAAAAACCCACAATCTTAACAAGAATATCTGTCTTATTTCTAGTTAAAATGTCTCATTTTTAGTTAAAAAAAAAATCTCATTACACTTAAAACAAGACTCATCACTGGAAAAAAAACAACAATTTTCACCTGTTTCAAGTAGATTTTCACTTAAAATAAGTAGAAAAATCTGCCAGTGGAACAAGATTGTTTTGCTTATAAGATAAATCTTGTCGCACTGGCAGATTTTTCTACTTATTTCAAGTGAAAATTTATTTGAAACAGGTGAAAATTGTCAAATAACAAGTTTTTTTTCTGGTAATGAGATTTTACTGTTTATTATTATTTTCGATTTCGGTTTCTGCCACAAATTTTCATTTTGGTGCATCACTACTAAATACTACTGCATTGTTCCAAAATTATTAATTCTGTCTCAAATTATTCTAGGGGGGGACAGCTTTACTAATGGGGGGGACTTGTCCCCCCTGTCCCCCCTGCATTAATAGGATTTTCGCCCCTGAGTCACTCATATCATATTTGCCTTCAGTGCCATCGCAGGCATGGATGCACATTCCCCATGCAATCAGTCAGCCATGACTCCCACACGAATCTCACCGCCACCCACCCGCAAACACACATTCCCCCTGCTGTAATCATATCTAGTGATAAGAGCAGCTTCCCCCAGCGGTCGCTGGCTCTCGGCGCTGCGACCGCATTCGCTCACAATGGCTCAGTATGCTACGCTCCCGCTGATTACACACACAAGGAGCTGCATTACACCCCGCTAATTCAATTTCCTCCACTCTGGGTCCACCATTGTGTGTGTCCGCGAGTGCGTCTGGGCGCTGGGTTTTTTTATTTCTTAGTCGGGGGGGGGGGGTTACGTTGATCAATACTGGAATTGTTTGTCCAGTTTTCAACTACATGAGTCGCCAAGCGGTTAATTCATGTGGCAACAGCAGATGTGCAAATCATGCTAATGTCATTTTGCACTAAAGAGGTCAGTCTCAGTGGCATACTGTAAAAGTTAAACACAAACTATGATTCAGTTATGTCTATATAACATTAAAAAAGCCAGTTCCTACTTGAGCAGATCTGGCACTAAGTCGCATTTGAAACATGTCAAAACTCCCCGTATTCAAGCTTTTACCTGGTGATGTTGTGAAGGAAAATGCATGGACATTGTCAAAGTTTTGTTGTTTTTCTTTTTAAATGAATGTGTTAGGAAAACCTTGTTTATAATGTCATGGTCAGTGATCTCACTGTGTTGCGGCAAGAAAAGTCATGAGACCCGTGAAGTGATGTTGCCTAAATCAAATTGGCCAGTTGGCGTCCATCAGTGCCTGCAACAAATTTAATGAAATCCTTCCAACAGTCTCATTTTAAGTTTATTTGTGTGGAACATTTCAGCAACATGGCATATAGATGCGTTACATAATGAAAACATGAAGAGGAAAGAGTAAAAACTATGAGTCACAGTGCAGTAGTATAACAAATAAAAGCGAGACTTGAGCTACAGTTACAGTTTAGTCCTGAAATTAACATTGATTACATTTAGAGTCAGAATGGTTTCAATAATTCATCAAAGGCAGCCATAAACAAAAGAGTTTTTAATCTCGATTAGAGGAACTGAGGGTTTCAGCGTTCCTGCAGTTTTCTGGAAGTTTGTTCCAGATCTGTGGAGCATAGAAGCTTTTTAATGCTGCTTTTAGACCTGAGAGGTCTGGATGGTTGCTATGGCAACAATAAGTCCCTCATGTAAACCATTTAGTAATTTATTAACTAACAGAAGTATAATTGAGTCTATTCTCTGAAGTACAGGGAGCCAGTGTAAAGAACTGGAGTAATGTGGTCCACGTTCTTGGTTCTAGTGAGACCTGGATCAGTTGCAGCTTCTGATTCACTTTTTAGCCAGAATTCAACTGAAGATAAATGCATGGATGAGTTCTTCAAGATACTGCTGAGACATCAGTCCTCTGATCCTAGAGATGTTTTTCAGGTGATAGAAGGACGACTTTGTAATTGTTTTAATGTGTCTCTGAAGTTTCAGGTCCACGACTACGTTTCCATGCATCAATAACCCTTTTAAAACCCAAATATTAGCAATAACCCGGTTTTGCACGGCCATGTAAACACCAATAACCCCTTTGAATAACCCGAATTTGCTCATATTCGGGTTTTTAGAAACCCGTTTTTAAAAACCCGAATATGACCCCTAGGTTACTCCTTTTAAAACCCAAATATTCGGTCATGTAAACGCCTAACGGAATATCCCCATCAAACGGAACATGAATTTGTTTTCTGTGCATGCACTTTTCTCAAGGAATCTTGGTCTTTTGAGTCCAGGAAGTTCTTATAAACACGGAGAAACACAAGACCAGGAGGAGACTAATCACTTCATAAATGTAATGAAGAGAGATTTACAAGAAGGTGAGCGAAAAGTTGCACGAAGCAGCATTTGTTTTGAATTTGGATACAGGAAGAAGAAGAAGCGGAAATGACGGGAATTGCGTCATGATGTTCTCCGCGCGTCGCTGGTTTGATCGAGATATCCCAAATGATTAATTATCATGTAAATGGAATATTCCAAATGTTTCAGTAACCGGAATATTAACAATAACACGAATTTTGACTGCATGTAAACGTAGTCCATGACTACACCCAGATTTCTGACCTTATCAGTGGTTTGTAGCTGTAATTCCTGAAGATGTGTCCTGACTCTTAAACGCTCTTCTTTTGGTCCAAAAACATCAACTTGAGTTTTGGTTTTCTTCAACTGAAGAAAATTATGTCACATCCATTCGTTGATTTGTTCTCTGCATCTACTCAACGCTTGTACGGGTTCATTGTCTCCAGGTGACACTGTAATGTAAAGTCGTGTGTCATCTGCATTGGTGTGGTAACTTATCTTGTTATTATTTATTATTATCTGAACTTGTGGAAGCATGTAGATGTTAAATAGGGGGGGTCCTAGAATGGAACCTTGAGGAACCCCACATGTCATTTTTGTGTCATTTTTATCTGCAATAAAGACTTGGACCAAGTGAATGATTGTTTACACCAGCGGTGTATTGAGTAGGTGAAGAGACAGAGAGCAAACCATTTAACCCTTGTGCTGTCTTTGGGTCAAAATGACCCAATTCTTCTTTCCTTCTTTCCTCCTGCTCTCTCCTTCCTTCTTCCTTTCCTCTTTTCCTCCTTTTTTACCCTCCTTTACTCCTTTTTCTTCCTACCTCCCTTTCGTCATTCGTTCCTTTATTACCTTCTTTGCTTTTCCTTCCTTCTTCCCTCCCTTCTTTCCTTTTCTCCCTTCTTTCCTTCCTTTCTCCCTCCCCTCCATCTTTTCTTCCTTCTTTCCTCCCTTCCATCTTTTCTCCCTTCTTTCGTTCCTTCCATCTTTTCTCCCTTCCTTACTCCCTTTCCTACTTCCATCCTTCTTTTCTCCTTTCCCCCTTTCTTCCATTCCTCCCTTCTTTCCTCCCTTCCATCTTTTCTCCCTTCCTTACTCCCTTTCCTACTTCCTTCCTTCTTTCCTTCAATATATTATTATTATATGAGAGCAACCTATTCAATGAAAATAAATGTGTCTACTCGGCTATGCTAGTTTACCTGACAGTTTTGAGATCACGTCAGAATCACACAGTAATGCATTTGTTTAATGACCAATCACAACAAAGCAGGGGTGGGCTTTATCCTAAATACCATACATGGTTGTACAGGAGCCACTATACAAAAAAAAAAGTAAGATGGTTGCAGAATTGGTTAAAACACCTTGAATTAACAACTTTTGAATACAAAACTGACAACAGTCATTCACCATCGTTCTCCCTTCACTGCACAACATTTTCGATGTGTTTTTTCTACATGTCATGTTGTTTCTCTGATTCGTTGAATACTTGCCTTTGGTGCCCAAGTGAATGTAACACCGATGAATCAGAGTGTGCTTATGGTGTTTTATTTTGAAAAAAGGCCAAGCTCTCTCTGGCATTCTTGTGTGTGGCAGGAAGTCAGACACATTAGCCACAACTGAGAGCCACGGTAGAGCACAATTCTCTCATGGGATTTTCTGAAAGGCAGCGAATCCGATTTTTTTCAAATTCCACCCAGGCGACTTTCATTTGTGGTCTTAAATTGGATATGTATCCGATATGTGTGGAAGCGACCGCATTCAGAGCTGTCATGTCGCATTCCAACTTTCACGTCACAGAGGATGAATGTTTTGTCATGAAAGTCTAGAGGAGAGACGCTGACAGATATATTCAAAAGTCATCCTCGAAGTCTTCCGGTACTCCCCCTTCTGGAAGCGACGACAGTAACGGCATCACAACAACACGGTAACAGAAGAAGAAGAGAGAGACTTTGCTGCATCTTACTTGCAACATGATCAGCTTAGTATGTACGACATTTACAGAGCTGCTGCATCGTTAGCGTCCATTTATTCGTGTGTTGTTGTCCTCTTTCGTACGACGGAGTATTAGGGCCAAACTAAGAAAAAAAAAATGGAAATTACAAAAATACAGTCATAATAATATGAGAATAAAGTCGTAAAATTACGAGAATAAAGTTGTAATATTAAATATATTATAAATATATAAATATAACTTCACAAGATGCTCAATATTCAACATTTTACCACACTCTTCTTGTTAGAGTTCTCATAAATTACCACTTTATTCTTGTAATATTACGACTTTATTCTCATAAATTACCACTTTATTCTTGTAATATTATGTATTTACACTGCTTAATGTAGTGTACATTAATATGCATTGTCCCGTCTAAATAAACTTTGAAACTATAAATTACCACTTTATTCTTGTAATATTTCGACTTTATTCTCATAAATTACGACTTTATTCTCGTAATGTTACGACTTTATTCTCATAATATTACTACTTTATTCTCATAATATTACGACTTTATTCCCATAATATTACGACTTTATTCTATTACGACTTTATTCTCGCAACATTATGACTTTATTCTCGTAATTTTACGACTTTATTCTCATTATATTATGACTTTATTCTCATAATTTCCCATTTTTTTTTGTCTTTGTTTGGTCCTAATACTCCGTCGTACTTTCGCACTTCTTAACTAATTGTACCGGAAGAATCCCAACGTGAAAGTTCGTGTGGCGTCACCTACTGCAGCATCGCGGAGTCGAACGCACACTCAATAATCGATTGTCTTCTTGCACATTTATACTTGGATTTCTCTGAAACTCCAGTTTAATCCTTAGCTAGATTGTTGCCAATAGCTTGATTTAGATCTGCATGTAACCGCACTGATTGCTGCAACTATTCATCAAGCAGTTTATGGAAGTGATTTTGTTCTAACATCTTGGTAGGCCAGAGAACGACCGTATACTCGATGCTAAATGTTGCAACACAGATGTGGCTTCAGCGTGGCTTCTTCTTCTTAACAGTCAAAGTGATCTGAAGCATTGCTGTAGGTGATATTCTCATCAACGACACAATGAAGCCTAATTTCTCTGACAGATCTGTGCTTGTGTGGGGGTTGAATCCTCCTCCAGCTGGCCTCTATGCATTCATGAGTTATAGTATTTCCTTCCTCTGCAGCTCCTAATCATTTCTAGTTAGAGGAGAAAGGTGTGCACCCACAAACTGCCAGACGGCCAGAAGTAACAAAGCTGGAAAAGTTTGAGTTGCATTTAGCAAGGGGTTTTATTATGAGTGACGTTAGTTTAGTAAAAACTAAAATTAACAAACAAAAACATCCTTTCTGTTTCTGAAATATCCAAAAGTGAAGTTGGAAACAATCTCTCCTGCAGAAACTTCACTTTGTCCTGACTTAAGAGCTCCTTTTGCCAAAGCTGCGTGGTCAAATTGTTCGGACCTGTTAAACCCTCTTCATCTCGTTGACCCCTCAAGTCTTTTACCCAGGGGTCGTTGAAAGTGCACGACACCTGGTTTAAAACTAGTAGAGATTGTGTATTTACGCTGCATTGATACTGTTTTTTATTTATTTATTTATTTCAGATCTAGTTGCTTTCAGATCTGCCTCAGCAGCAACTATTCTTTCTGGGGTCCAACAGTACAAATATACATTTCTATAAAACTTTTACAGTACAATATAAAATGTTAGTTAAACAGAATAAAACAAAGTAGAACAACAACTAAAAAGAAAAACAAGACAAAAAAAACAAATAAAAACTAAAGATAATAATAAGCAGAAAACAATGAAAAAAAGAAAATAAATTTTCCTAAATGAAAAAAAAAACGAAAATGAAAAAAACAAAAAAAAACAACCAAAAACAGATAGATTAAAGATAAATCCAAGTACAACTAAAGATAAATAAGTGCAAACTAAATGAGGCAAATACAAAAACAAAAACAAAAAACGTATTTCAATAGAAGAAAATTTAAAAATAAATAAATAGTGAAAATAACCGGAAATGTCACCAAACTTCAGCAAAATAAAATACAAAAAATTGAAATTAAATGCAGAACAAGAAATTATGTTTATTTATGTAACACCTAACTCAATTAAATCACTGTTGATCCCTTTAAAAGGAAATTAACGTTTATTTAGACAAGCTTATTATTATAAAGGGGTTTTTAATGCAAGTTTCTATCTTTATTATTAGTGATGATTTTATTTCTCCTGTATTTCATTGTGAAATGTAAATAAAAAATAGTTCTAGTGAGTGTAGGTGTATTTTATAGTATTTTTATGTACAAGATACTGGGCACTGAGAATGCTGTTTTTTCTAACGCCAGCTCTCTGTGATGTCATAGAGGGCACAGTTTCCTTATATGGTCATATTCTCCAGACACTGCACATCCACAAGAGTTTTAAATGGTCTTTTAAAAGTTAAAGTTTAGGGCCGTGCAGCTTTGCATCTTGGTGGGTCTGCTGGTCCATCATATTGAGCAATCTGAGTTTTTTTTTTTCCGGGATGTCTCCAAAGAAACATATTTTTGGTTGTGAATCTTGGTCAGTCGTGGTTCAGTGGATGCAGTTTGTTTTTTTCCGACCAGCAACGCAGCATGTATGGAAGGAATCGAGCTGCTGAGGACATTTACAGGAAATGTTGAAAACATAGCATTGATATCGTCTCCAGGAATTTGACCAGTCAGAAAGCATTTGAGCCAAATCCGCTTGTTTTCCAGGAATAGCTTCTTCTCGATTTGTCATTGTGAAATATTGTAATTAGAGGTTTTTGGGGGCTCAAGCTGGCTGCAACGCTACTCTGGATGTACCGGGAAATTAAGATAAATGGATGAAAATGAGGATTGTACAGTCACTTCAAAGTAGCTTGTGAAGTGTGATCTGACAGAAACATCCATGACTGTTCGGTTTTCTTGCAGGATTGATGATCTTAGCAAAGACCTTTAAAGGAAAATAAGCTTTCAAATAAGTCTGAATGTCTTAACTCTCACTCACTCATCTTCTCCCGCTTATCCGTTACCGGGTCGCGGGGGCAGCAGCCTCAGCAGGGATGCCCAGACTTCCCTCACCCCAGACACCTCCTCCAGCTCTTCCGGGGGGAGTCCGAGGCGTTCCCAGGCCAGCCGAGAGACATAGTCTCTCCAGCGTGTCCTGGGTCTTCCCCGGGGTCTCCTCCCGGTGGGACATGCCTGGAACACCTCCCTAGGGAGGCGTCCAGGAGGCATCCGGTACAGATGCCCAAGCCACCTCAGCTGACTCCTCTCAATGTGGAGGAGTAGCGGCTCGACTCCGAGCTCCTCCCGGGTGACCGAACTCCTCACCCTATCTCTAAGGGACCGTCCAGCCACCCTGCGGAGGAAACTCATCTCGGCCGCTTGTATCCGCGATCTTGTCCTTTCGGTCACTACCCAAAGTTCATGACCATAGGTGAGGGTAGGGGCGTAGATTGACCGGTAAATCGAGAGCTTCGCCTTTCGACTCAGCTCCCTCTTTACCACGACGGTCCAGTACATCGACCGCATTACTGCGGACGCTGCACCGATCCGCCTGTCAATCTCACGCTCCATTGTTCCCTCACTCGTGAACAAGATCCCGAGATACTTGAACTCCTCCACCTGAGGCAGGACTTCTCCACCCACCCGGAGAAGGCATGCCACCCTTTTCCGGTCGAGAACCATGGCCTCGGTCTTGGAGGTGCTGATTCTCATCCCTGCCGCGTCGCACTCGGCCGCAAACCGCCCCAGCACATGCTGGAGGTCCCGGTCTGATGAAGCCAACAGGACAACATCATCTGCAAAAAGCAGAGATGAAATCCTGAGGTTCCCAAACCGGATCCCCTCCGGCCCCTGGCTGCGCCTAGAAATCCTGTCCATAAAAATTATGAACAGGACCGGTGACAAAGGGCAGCCCTGCCGGAGTCCAACATGCACCGGGAACAAGTCTGACTTACTGCCGGCAATGCGAACCAGACTCCTGCTTCGATCATACAGAGACCGGACAGCCCTTAGTAGAGGGCCCCGGACTCCATACTCACTCAGCACCCCCCACAGAATGGCACGAGGGACACGGTCAAATGCCTTCTCCAGATCCACAAAACACATGTAGACTGGTTGGGCAAATTCCCATGAACCCTCGAGCACCCTGCGGAGGGTATAGAGCTGGTCCAGTGTTCCACGACCGGGACGAAAACCGCATTGTTCCTCCTGAATCCGAGGTTCGACTATCGGCCGTAATCTCCTCTCCAGTACCCTGGCGTAGACTTTCCCCGGGAGGCTGAGAAGTGTGATCCCCCTGTAGTTGGAACACACTCTCCGGTCCCCCTTTTTAAACAGAGGGACCACCACCCCGGTTTGCCACCCCAGCGGTACTGTCCCCTTCCTCCATGCAATGTCGCACAGGCGTGTCAGCCAAGACAGCCCTACGACATCCAGAGACTTGAGGTACTCAGGGCGAATCTCATCCACCCCCGGTGCCCGGCCACCGAGGAGCTTACGAACCACCTCGGTGACCTCGGCTTGGGTGATGGATGAGCACGCCTCCGAGCCCCAACCCTCTGCTTCCTCAGTGGAAGGCATGTCAGTCGGGTTAAGGAGATCCTCAAAGTATTCCTTCCACCGTCCGACAATGTCCCCAGTCGAGGTCAACAGCTCCCCACCAGCACCATAAATGGTGCCGGCAGAGTACTGCTTCCCCCTTCTGAGGCGCCGAACGGTCCTCCAGAATTTCCTCGAGGCCGACCGAAAGTCCTCCTCCATGGCCTCCCCGAACTCCTCCCAGACCCGAGTTTTTGCCTCCAAGACTGCCCGAGCCGCGGCCCGCTTGGCCTGCCGGTACCTATCTACTGCGTCAGGAGTCCCACCGGCCAACATAGCCCGGTAGGACTCCTTCTTCAGTCTGACGGCATCCTGTACTTCCGGTGTCCACCACCGGGTTCTAGGATTGCCGCCACGACAGGCACCGGAGACCTTGCGTCCGCAGCTTCGAGCCGCCGCGTTGACAATGGAGGCAGAGAACATGGTCCACTCGGACTCGATGTCCCCCGCCTCCCCCGGGATCCGAGAGAAGCTCTCCCGGAGGTGGGAGTTGAAGATGTCCCTGACAGAGGGCTCAGCCAGACGTTCCCAACAGACCCTCACAATCCGTTTGGGTCTGCCCGGTCTGTCCAACCTCCTCCTCCGCCAGCGCATCCAACTCACCACCAGGTGGTGATCAGTTGACAGCTCAGCCCCTCTCTTCACCCGAGTGTCCAAGACATGCGGCCGAAGGTCAGATGAAACGACAACAAAGTCGATCATTGACCTCCGGCCTAGGGTGTCCTGGTGCCACGTGCACTGATGGACACCCTTATGCCTGAACATGGTGTTCGTGATGGACAAACTGTGACTCGCACAGAAGTCCAACAACAAAACACCACTCGGGTTCAGATCGGGGAGGCCGTTCCTCCCAATCACGCCTCTCCAGGTATCACTGTCATTGCCCACGTGAGCGTTGAAGTCCCCCAGTAGAACAATGGAGTCCCCAGTTGGAGCACTATCAAGTACTCCTCCCAGGGACTCCAAGAAGGCCGGGTACTCCCCACTGCTGTTTGGCCCGTAGGCACAAACAACAGTGAGAGACCTATCCCCGACCCGAAGGCGCAGGGAAGCGACCCTCTCGTTCACCGGGGTGAACTCCAACACATGGCGGCTGAGCTGGGGGGCTATAACCAAGCCCACACCAGCCCGCCGCCTCTCACCCTGGGCAACTCCAGAGTAGTGGAGGGTCCAGCCCCCTTCAAGGAGCTGGGTTCCAGAGCCCAAGCTATGTGTGGAGGTGAGCCCGACTATCTCTAGCCGGTATCTCTCAACCTCACGCACAAGCTCCGGCTCCTTCCCCCCCAGCGAGGTGACATTCCATGTCCCCACTGTGAGGGTTGATGTCCAGGGATTGGGTCGTCGAGGCACCCCGCCACGAATGCTACCCAGCCCACAATGCACCGGCCTGCCATGGTCCTTCCTGCGGGTGGTGGGCCTACTGGAAGGCGGACCCGCGTCGCCGTTTCGGGCTGAGCCCGGCCGGGTCCCACGGGCAAAGACCCGGCCACCAGGCGCTCGCCTGGTGAATGTCTTAACATTGGTAGAAAATTAGGGTTAAGAGTTACATTTAAACAGAGGTGTCAAGTAACAAAGTACAAATACTTCATTACCTTACTTAAGTAGAAATTTTGGTTATCTATACTTCACTGGAGTAATTATTTTTCAGACGACTTTTTACTTTTACTCCTTACATTTTCACGCAATTATCTGTACTTTTTACTCCTTACATTTTAAAAACAGCCTCGTTACTCTATTTCATTTGGGCCTTTAATAAAAACTATCCAGTTAAATTGCTCCATCCGGATAGAGTGAATTTGGTTGTGGTTGTTTCAGATGTTCTTGTCCAGTTTTGTTCTTACATCCGTTCCCTCAGATTCCTGCAACTAAACTTGGATGTACATTCCAATAAAGGTTAGGATAAATGATAACATGCCTCTGAAGTTTGACTTTTTGCACCATTACAATACTTATAGGCAACTAGTCATCATATCTGCTGCTCTCTGAAACACATGTTAATGCTCAATAGTACACATATATGCTTCTTTAATATATTTGCATTTATACTAAGATGCATTCATTTTCAATGGCTTTTGTCCTTAATGGCTTTTTTCCCCTTACATTACTTTTACTTTTATACTTTAAGTAGTTTTGAAACCAGTACTTTTATACTTTTACTTGAGTAAAAAACTTGAGTTGATACTTCAACTTCTACAGGAGTATTTTTAAACTCTAGTATCTATACTTCTACCTGAGTAATGAATGTGAATACTGAAGACACCTCTGCATTTAAATCTGTGCAGGATATTCATTGCGAGCTGATGGATGTTTGATGATCAATTGTGTCACTCACACTGAGTTCTTGACTTCTTAACTCACAAGAGATTCAACTCTAAATGCCAAAACGTGCTGTTTTAAAGCAAAAATAAAGTCAGATTCATTAATGCAGGGTGGGGACGCGGAATGCAGAGCAACATCGGTTTTGTATAACGCACATCAGTTATTGGTCTGTTGTCGTGAGCAAGTCAAATGCGCTCCGGCCTCTTGTGGTCTCCTCCCAGCGTTCTCAGGCTCGGGACAGGGGCCCGAAATAGGTCACGGGCCTTTTTTTCTGGCACATCGCGGTACACAAGGTAGCAATGTGTGCTCCCGGGTCCCAGGCTAAGGAGGGGATGCAATATTTCAATAAATATCCTCCCCTCAAATTAAAGCAAGAGGTCAGATCTGCAGGCTTTCCCACTGATTTTGTGTCACGCTGAATGATGCAGGGCTGGCCTGCTGCAGGTTGTTTATCAGAGCCGCTCAACACATCTGGCTCTTGTTTCAGCCTAATGAAAACGTGCTGTGCATCATTGTCAAACGCATTGCAAACTGTGTGTGTTGAATGCCGGAGAATGTGTTTGTTATTAAAGTGACTGAAGAAAAAAGGCAGGATCCTTATGGAGGGCTGGGTACTTGGGTTATACATCTTTGTGCACATACACACTAGGAATGGGCGATATTTTACCGTTCACGATAAACCGTCAAAAAAACTCCCCACAGTAAGAATTTGTATCTCACGGTAAAAACTATAAATTCCCGTTGACGTTTTTGTGTAAAGTTGATTTATGGTTCTGTGTTAAATCCAAGGAAGGAAGGAAGGAAGGAAGGAAGGAAGGAAGGAAGGAAGGAAGGAAGGAAGGAAGGAAGGAAGGAAGGAAGGAAGGAAGGAAGGAAAGATATGAGCCAGAAAGAAAGAAAGAAAGAAAGAAAGATATGAGCCAGAAAGAAAGAAAGAAAGAAAGACATGAGCCAGAAAGAAAGAAAGAAAGAAAGAAAGAAAGAAAGAAAGAAAGAAAGAAAGAAAGAAAGAAAGAAAGAAAGAAAGAAAGAAAGAAAGAAAGAAAGAAAGACATGAGCCAGAAAGAAAGAAAGAAAGAAAGAAAGAAAGAAAGAAAGAAAGAAAGAAAGAAAGAAAGAAAGAAAGAAAGAAAGAAATGAGCCAGAAAGAAAGAAAGAAAGAAATGAGCCAGAAAGAAAGAAAGAAAGAAAGAAAGAAAGAAAGAAAGAAAGAAAGAAAGAAAGAAAGAAAGAAAGAAAGAAAGAAAGAAAGAAAGAAAGAAAGACATGAGCCAGAAAGAAAGAAAGAAAGAAAGAAAGAAAGAAAGAAAGAAAGAAAGAAAGAAATGAGCCAGAAAGAAAGAAAGAAAGAAATGAGCCAGAAAGAAAGAAAGAAAGAAAGAAAGAAAGAAAGAAAGAAAGAAAGAAAGAAAGAAAGAAAGAAAGAAATGAGCCAGAAAGAAAGAAAGAAAGAAAGAAAGAAAGAAAGAAAGAAAGAAAGAAAGAAAGAAAGAAAGAAAGAAAGAAAGAAAGAAAGAAAGAAAGAAAGAAAGAAAGAAAGAAAGAAAGAAAGAAAGAAAGAAAGACATGAGCCAGAAAGAAAGAAAGAAAGAAAGAAAGAAAGAAAGAAAGAAAGAAAGAAAGAAAGAAAGAAAGAAAGAAAGAAAGAAAGAAGGATAAATTCCCGTTGATACGTGTTTGTGTAACAAACATGGAGGATCTGAATCATTCCAGTTTTGCAGTACAGGTGTAACTCATTTAATTGGTTTTTATTAATTCAACGAACTGGTGTAGTTTAGTAGTATTTAGTATCTTTTAGAGCAGTGATTTGGGGGCTCCAAAGACTGAATGTGGTGATAGATTTATAGTTACAAAGGTGGAGTTGAATTGGTATTTTTTTTATCATAATTTTTATCGTTATCGGGATAAATGCCAGAAATGATCGTGATAAATGTTTTAGTCCATACCGCCCATCCCTAATACACACACACACACAAACACATAAAAAGGAAACCTGCAGTTATAACTAATTTTATTTTTGAGTTCCTTGAACTGACACCGGCTGGTACGCCTTTGGCTACATAACTCCTGGGAATCAAATTAACAACTTTTCTGGCTCCTGCGCCGCCACAAGCACGCAGATCTTTGATCTCCTCACACACACAAACAATTACACACCTTTTTCCGTGGTTCTTTTCAATGGATCCCTCCGATCGTCTCTCATTCATGGAATCTGCAGATGAGGGTGTGATGCTCGCACACGCTGATTGCTGGCCGGCTGCACGTTGTTCTGTGTTTCCAGCCGTCCTCCTCTGTTTTGGTTACCAGCTTCATCTGCAGAACCTCACGTGAGTCACAGCATCGTCCTCATACCACCAAGACCTATGTTAGTACAGCAGGCTGCATGGCCATGTTTGGGGTTAGACTGCACAAACCGCCAGTTCTCATGCAGCCGTATTTTATTTACAGCAGAACATAGAAATGTATAAAATGTAGATGAACTGCATTAGCTCATTTTAAATTTGACGACAGCAACACATCTCAAAACCGTTGGGAGCAGGCAAACAAAAGGCTGGAAAAGAAGGCGGTGCTAAAAAGAGACAGGTGGAAAAAAACACCTTTCAACTAATCAGGTTAATTGTCAGGAGGTCAGTGATGGGATTTTTTTATTAAAAAAAAGAGCATCTTTGAGACCGAGTTATTATAGTTAATGAAAACTAAGACAGAAACTGAAACTAACAGTGAAAAAGAAACAACAATTTGTTAACTTGAAATAAAAACTAGAGGTTTTTAATAAAATGAACAATAAATAATAACTAGAATTGACAATGAAAAACTAACTAAAAATAGAAATTGCAGGTAAAATGAACTGTCTGGCTTTGTTGATTCTTTCATCCTAGTTTTTTGTCAATATCTGCATGTCAACACCTCAAAAATTAAAACTAAAACTAATCGCTTTCAAACTAAAAATACTGATTAACGTTGTGGCAGGGTGGAGGAGCAGCCACTCAGCAGATTGGGCACAGGTGTGCCCAATCGGCCTCTCCACCCTGCCTGCCTTGATAAGGAGCGGCTGCACACCGCTGCTGAAGGTGACGGCACGTGTGTCTTGGGTGAAAGAAGAGATAAAGAAATAAAGAGTTCCTGCACTAAACCCTGTGTCCTCTGTCCTGTCGGTCGACCCCCGTAGCACTAGCCTTGCTACACTGGCGCCCAACGTAGGGCCCGACAGGATGGAGGGGGAATGCGGGGAGCGGACCCTGGAGGCGCTGGCACAGGTGCTGGCGGACATGGCAGCCCTGATCCAGAGCCAGGCGGAGTGGCAGACTGCAGCACTGGAGACGCTGGCAGCAGGCAGGGTGGGGTTGCCCTCACGGTCTGCTCGCGGAGGACAGGCCGTTCACCTTCACCTACCCGGACGTGCGGCGAGTGGTGCTGGACTGTCCAGGGCGGTCCTCAGAGGACGACCCCTTCTCCTTCACATGCCCTTACGTGAGGCGAGTGGTGCGGGACCGTCTGGGGGCGCCCCTCGGCGGTCCCGGACGCAACGGTTCCTGAGGCGGTCCTGGACGCGCCGGTTCCGGAGGCGGTCCTGGAGGCGGAGGTCGCGGAGACGTTGGCCGCCGTGGCGGTCAGAGACGCGGCGGTTCCGGAGGCAGCCAGCTGCTAGAGCAGTTGCTGTATCGGGGAGGGGGTGGTCCTGGGCGCACCCCGGATGCCGTCTTGCCCGAGGCCACCCTGGGCCCAGTCCCGAGAGCGGCCCTCTCAGCGGTCGGCCCGACGCCGAGGCCTGAGTTGGGCGATGGGGGTGTGTGGCAGGGTGGAGGAGCAGCCACTCAGCAGATTGGGCACAGGTGTGCCCAATCGGCCTCTCCACCCTGCCTGCCTTCATAAGGAGCGGCTGCACACCAGCAAGGGTCTGCTGGAGGAAGCTGCTGAAGGTGACGGCACGTGTGTCTTGGGTGAAAGAAGAGAATAAAGAGTTCCTGCACTAAACCCTGTGTCCTCTGTCCTGTCGGTCGACCCCCGTAGCACTTGTAGCCTTTGCTACAAACGTATTTAACAAACTAAAACCAAACTGAAATAATTGATCAAATTGACTACGTTTACATGCAGTCAAAATTCGTGTTATTGCTAATATTCCGGTTACTGAAACATTCGGAATATTCCGTTTACATGCGTGAGCAAACAGGGTTATCCCTGTTTACATGGTAATTAATCATTTGGGATATCTGGATCAAACCAACGACGCACAGAGAAAATCATGACGCAATTACCGTCATTTCCGCTTCTTCTTCCTGTATCCAAATTCAAAACAAATGCTGCTTCGCGCAACTTTTCGCTCACCTTCTTGTAAATCTCGCTATCCCGGTACTTTCTACCGTCTACAAATGCCAAAATGTTCATATCCTTCATTACATTTATGAAGTGATTAGTATCCTCCTCACTCCAAAAGTGTTGCGTGGTCTTGTGTTTCTCCGTGTTTATAAGAACTTCCTGGACTCAAAAGACCAGGATTCCTTGTGAACAGAGCATACGCAGAAAACAAATTCCTGTTCCGTTTGATGGGGATATTGATATTCCGTTAGGCGTTTACATGACCGAATATTCAGGTTTTAAAAGGAGTAACCCAGGGGTCATATTCGCGTTTTTAAAAACCGGAATATGAGCAAATTCGGGTTATTCAAAGGGTTATTGGTGTTTACATGGCCGTGCAAATTCGGGTTATTGCCAATATTCGGGTTTTAAAAAGGGATATTGATGCATGTAAACGCAGTCATAGACTACGTTTACATGCAGTCAAAATTCGGGTTATTGCTAATATTCCGGTTACTGAAACATTCAGAATATTCCGTTTACATGGTGATTAATCATTCAGGATATCTGGATCAAACCAGCGACGTACGGAGAACGTGATGACGCAATTACCGTCATTTCCGCTTCTTCTCCCTGTATCCAAATCCGCGCAACTTTTCGCTCACCTTCGTGTAAATCTCACTATCCCGGTACTTTCTACCGTCTACAAATGCCAAAATGTTCATATCCTTCATTACATTTATAAAATGATTAGTCTCCTTCGCACTCCAAAGGTGTGGCTTGGTATTGTGTTTCTTAATGTTTATAAGTACGTCCTGGACTCAAAAAACCAAGATTCCTTGCGAAAAGAGCATGCGCAGAAAACAAATTCATATTCCGTTTGGCGTTTACATGACCCAATATTCAGGTTTTAAAAGGAGTAACCCAGGGGTCATATTCGGGTTTTTAAAAACCGAATATGAGCAAATTCGGGTTATTCAAAGAGGTTATTGGTGTTTACATGGCCGTGCAAAACCGGGTTATTGCTAATATTCGGGTTTTAAAGGGTAATTGATGCATGTAAATGCAGTCATAGATGCCTAAAGGTGTATACAAGTTTTAGAGCAATATAGTCCCATTGACACCTCTTTTTTAAGGCTAGGGCTTCCATCTTAAAAATCCCAGACTCTATTATTTGGGCGCTAAGTGGCCTTTCTGCGGTCCACACCTCTCACCAACTGCAAAATATCTCACATATTATGAAACTGAGTGCCTCAAATCCTGTCAGACAAGAGTTGGACCACATTCCTCTCCGAAAACCTCCAGCAAACCGGTCTCCTCTGTTCCCAGACCGATATAGACCCGGGGGTGGGAGGGTTGTCCTGCAGAAGTGCTGCCCAGTCTTTGCTAGCCAGGAAACGCAGGACCTGCAAGGGGGTAACAGTCTGGGACGGATCACAGAGTCAAATGCAGAACTGTAGTTTATAAATATTCAGCATTAGTTGCTACGGTGATCTCACCAGGTTAAAAAAACAGCGACCTTCGTGACACTAAAAACTCTCGTTTCCAGGCTCAACTTAGCCGACTCTGATCTGAATTCGTATCACACCCCAGTGGAACACCTGTGGCGGTCGTCGGTCTTGAGAGGAAAGGACGAGAACTTCCTTCGTGAGCCACTGGAGCGAAATGCAAACATTGCGGTCCAGTTCTGTATTTCCAAAAAAAAAACAAGGCTTTCCCAACATCGTGAACAGTAGAAACTTTGGTCAGCAAAGTAAGCCAAAATAACACCGCACTCTGCAGGAGTAAAACCATGGAAGGAAATGAGTTTGTGTTTGTCAGTTTGTTTGGAGAGAAAAAGGAAAGGAACAGAGGAGGAGAAGAAGAAGTGGAGTCCAAATCCTTGATCCCAGCAGCTGCTGCTGTTGTGCAGGTCAGCTTAGCATCGGTGCGTTTATGGAAAAGGCTGAGAATCACTTCTCCACTTGACCTACTTAAAGAATGTTAGTGTTAGATGACATACAATACTCCCCGGCTTCCCAGCACTCACTCACTCACTTCCTACCCAACGCAAAGCAACACACATTGTTTTGTCATCTTGTTTTATTAGCACTTGCTGAAAGACCGCATAATTTAGGAAGCGGGGCCCTAAAACGAATAATCAAAGTTCTGCCTGAGAAACATTTGCCGGGTGAGCTGTTTTGAATTTCTAACCATTTTTTTTTTTTCATGGTTTTTTGTTATGTTTTTGTACTTTGCTGGTTGTAAGGACTTGCTAACTTAGGGGTTTGGGTTTGGAAGCTGCACATTTCTCAAATGTTATTAGTGAAGAATGGCCAGAGGAGGATAAAAAATAGCCTCTCTTCCTACATCCCATCAAAACGGGTGACAGAGTTGTTTGAAACGCTGGTCTCAGGGCGGACGGCCCGTCAAATATCACGGCCGATTTAACACGGCAGCTGTCTTTTTGGAAAAAAAAAAGAAATTGCGGTTTTAATTTTCTTATAAAAACCGGTGTCAAACCCAAAGGAGTCAGAGCAGTTCAACTCAAAAACGCAACTGTTTTGCACAGGAATTTATGGGTCTGTTTGAATTTATAGCATCCATATGTTGGGGGATTTTACAGTGGTGGGGAACCTGTGTGTGCGCGCACGAGTGCGTGTCACGCAGAGGTTAAGTGGCGTGGTTCTGGCCTCTCATGCAGCAGACTTCCAACACGGGTCATGTCTTTTTCCTCACTGAAAACCACACTAAGCACACACACACACACACACACATATGCATGCACACACACATGCACACACACCACTCATGAGATCATCAAGAATGTAAAGCTGCTGCAGAGAAAGTAAATGTTTGACTGACAGTGTGAATTATGAATCAAAGGGTGTGCCCAAATTGCCCGTGGGTGCTGTCACCGTGGCAACAAAGCTGCCATACATTCCCTCATACAATTCTAATGAGGCCTATCCAGCATTTTAGTCTTGATGACATCATCAAAGAAGAGCTGTTTTTCTCCTCTTCACAAATTTAGATTCAAAAACGTGTCACGTGAACCACAGAGGGACATTTTACCTCAGAGCAACTGTTTTTATAACTCGTGTACTCACGATGAGAACCAGCATTTAGAGGCCAAACCAAAACCTGGTACACCGATATTGGGAGGGTTTCCATTAGCAGGGGTCCTGGTTAGTTTTACGGGGCTATGTCACCACTGCCGCGAACAGCTGCACGATGAGATGTTTTGTGAACTTCTACGAGGCTGAGAAAAGTTCCTGAGTTGGGTGAGGTACTTCAGCACGGCCCAGAAACACTCAGTGCATTTACATGCAGCAGTTCGGGTTTCTGATCGTATAAGACATCGTTCAGACTTTTAAACTGCATGTAAACACCTCAATCCGATCTACTTTGGACCTATTTCGGATTTATAACGGACATTTAGTAATCGGATAGCAACACCTAGATAACCCGTTCACAGTCGGAATGTTAACGCCATGTATGGAGACATCGGATATTGCAGTCTGTGCATGCTCGAGAATTTCCTCTGGGGCTTCACCCGGAAGTGAAAGGAGACGGCGTGTGTTAAATAGTTGTTTAAACACCTTTAAAAAGATCGCAAAAGAGAGCGGGCTTCATCGGGATACCGGAGCAGATCAAAATAAAGTGGAATTAAAGCTGCAAGCAGCGATGAACGGGCCCTCGCACTCACGGCCACCGCCCCCCATAAGCATATCAGAAATGACACCACCCACGACTTCCTATGTCAAATCAGTCAAAAGTTATAGCAGAAAATAGGGACAACCAATCAGAAGAAGGGGCGGGGCTAATTTTCACCAATTATGGTCAAGGACTCAATACCGAGTCCGATGACACCACCCAAGACTCTTTATGTCAAACCATTCAAAAGTTGTGGCAGATAAAAGTATTCTAGGGGGCGCTGTTGAGCCGTTAGGCCACGCCCATTAATGCAAACCATGAAATATCAAATTTATCACCAGGCCTGGCTTGCATGCAAAATTTGGGGACTTTTCGGGAACTATCAAATATGGACCAATAAGATGAAGGGGGGCACGCGTTTTGGCGTCTAGCGTCGCCACGGTAACACTTTTGAAAGAGAAAAGTAATGCGCATAGTCGCAGGATGGAGACGCATTTTTTGATGTATAACACACCTGGGTGCACGTTACGGTTCGGGCCGTATTAACTGTCAAAGGAATGGTATAAATTGCTCCAAAATTACGCGATTAATTCAGATGGTTCAAAATGGCCGACTTCCTGTTCGGTTTCGGCCATGGCGCCAAGAGACTTTTCTTTTAGTTGTGCCATGATACAGGTGTGTACCGATTTTCGTTCATGTACGTCAAACCGTATTGTGGGGCTTGAGGCACAAAGTTTTCTAGGGGGCGCTGTTGAGCCATTTTGCCACGCCCATTAATACAAACCATTAAATATCAAATTTTTCGCCAGGCCTGGCTTGCGTGCAAAATTTGGTGACTTTTTGGGTACGTTTAGGGGGGCAAAAAGGCCCTCCTTTCGTCAGAAGGAAGAAAGAAAGAAAGAAAGAAAGAAAGAAAGAAAGAAAGAAAGAAAGAAAGAAAGAAAGAAAGAAAGAAAGAAAGAAAGAAAGAAAGAAAGAAAGAAAGAAAGAAAGAAAGAAAGAAAGAAAGATTCCTAAAAATACAATAGGGCCTTCGCACTGTAAGTGCTCGGGCCCTAAAAATATACGGAAGGCGTAACATTGGCGCCAAACAAAACAACCGTCAACCGGAAGTGGCTCTTTGTTGAAATGGTTACAAATGGTTACAATGGTTACCATGGTTACAGCGCCACATAGCGTCACGGAGTCAGCCATGCTCTGGCCATTTATCCGATTCTCTGAACAGCATGTATACTCAGCATGTAGAAATCTGATTTCTTTCCTGCATGTAAACTTACTGACTGCTGGCGTGGCTTTACTTGATGGGGCTTTTCCACCATCTCCAAACCGGTGCTGGCACTAGTGCTGGTGCTGGTACCGGTGCTAGGCTGGTGCTAGAACCAGTCCCACACTGGTTCTACAAAGAACTGGCCTGCTTTTCCACTGGCCGGAGAGCACCCGAGAGCCAGGACCTTGCATCAATAATTATGTCGCCATAGTGGAAGCAGGAAATCCATAAAATGACCATTAAATCCCTCAAAATAACAACAATGGACATCTAATATTAGTGTGTGCAGACGCTGATCCAGGCCCTAAAGTCCAGAATTGACCCCATGCAACTTTCTGCCATCAACATTGACAGCGTTTACCTTTCAGGACGGAAGTGAGTCTTTTTAGAGTCACATGTTTGCTGTATTGTACACGTACTTTTGAAAACCTAGTTAAATTAGTAAGAATTCATCCACAATTTCCAGATGATATATATTTAAAACGCACAAAGATTGTTTAAAGGGGACCTATTCTGAAAAACATGTTTTTTCTTGCTTTAACATATATAAAGTGGTCTCCCCTCAGCCTGCCAACTCAGAGAAGGAGGAAAGAAACCAAATTCTGCAGTGTCTGTACAGCCGCCCGGATGAGCCGTCCAGTGTGATGTGGATCTACGAACCGTTCAGATTCTGCTCCTGTCGTTACGTAACGACGGGAGCGATGTGTGAAACCACGCCCACAACTAACTCCGCCGGCCGGACCTTCCGCCATTTTTTCATAGCGGTGTATCGCGTCATTCAGGCTGCCAATCAGCATAGAGCCTCATTATCATAGCCCCGCCCACTCAGAATCCTGCATAGATAATGAGGTTAGAGAATGGGAAGATAAAGACATGGATCAGAGGCTGAATTTCTAATTTATTTAGCAAAAACAATCAAAAGCTTGTTTTTAAGACATTAAAGGCCTGTTTAAAATAGGTATTAGATGCTGTGGCAGAGTGGAGGAGCAGCCACTCAGCTGATTGGGCACACCTGTGCCCAATCAACCTCTCCACCCTGCCTGGCTACATAAGAAGTGGCTGCACACCAGCAAGAGGTCTGCTTGGAGAAGGTTCTGCTGGTGCACGTGTGGCGGTGTGATTGAATAAAGGAGTTCCTGCACTAAACCCTGTGTCCTCTGTCCTGTCGGTCGGCCCCAGTGGCAACGAGCTTGCTACAGATGCCATAATAGGTCCCCTTTAAATATGGCGATTGGATTGTTTTGGTTGGTTATTATAATCACTGCCCAGGGTGTGATGTAGCGGTTCTTCCATCTGGTCCACCAAGGTTTGGGGGCCAGCGTTGGACCAGTTTCCTTGGTACCGAGTCAGTGCAGAGGTTGAAAACCAAAGAACTGGTGCACAAGCACCAAACTAGCACTGGAACCACTTTGGTGGAAAACAGCCCCATTGGTGGTGACGGATGTCCTGTTGGTCGGAGATGGCATTTTTCAACCCTCTCAAAGTCCCCTTTGAATTTTCGCTGTTGTATTTATCTATATTAGTTATAACTGGGGGAAGATTTGTTTTTTCATTATGCACTTTGAGAGAAAAGTCGAAATGTCGAGGAAAAAAGTCAAAATGTTGAGAAAAAAGTCGAAATGTTGAGAAAAAAGTCGAAATGTAAAGAAAAAAGTCGAAATGTAAAGAAAAAAGTCGAAATGTTGAGAAAAATGTTAAAATTTCGAGAAAAAAGTCAAAATATCGTGATTAAAAAGGAAAGGAAAAAGGAAGATAAGAGAAAAAAGGAAAAAAGGAAAAAAAGAAGAAAAAAAGGAAAAAAGAAAAAAAGAAGAAAAAAGAAAAAACGAAGAAAAAAAGGAAAAAAGAAAAAAAGAAAAAAAAGGAAAAAAGGAAAAAAAAGGTAGAGCTGCGGGTTGCCGACCCCTGCAATAGATCAATAGTCCTGACTGTTGCTTCCCCGAGCAGTAATTACTTTGATAATATCACGCTTCTACGTAAAAAATAAGTGTTCCTCTGAAAAAGACTTAATGCTAACAGGAGAAAAAAGTCCTCGCGTCAATGTAATTTCAATTACGAGACAAATTTCTTTTGTCAGTTTTCACTTTCAGCGCCTCTGAAGAGAACGGGGTCCAAACCGCAGCTGTTCCTGATGGATGGACGGTAATATCCCTGTTACATATTTAGCCATTACTCGCACACCACCAGCTCTCCGCTCGGCTGATAGATTTGTGATATCCGAACTGGATAGACGGAGGAAGGAGGTGAAGAGAGAACACAATGGGCCTGGGAGAAAGGGAAGACTGAGGCTCTCTCAGGGGGAAACTCGGGGCTTTTTCTCTTCTTTATCTCCATCTCCCATCCTCTCATTTACATCTCACCCTCATGTTTTCTGCAGCCTCTTCCTTCATTCAGAGTGCAGCTTTTCCTATCCACCGCGCACACACACGGACACACACAGACGTGCACACACAGATGAGGTTTTGTCTGGAGGAGGCAGCAGTGTGATTAAGAGCAACAGCTGCAGGGATTAAAGACGAGGGAGGGAGAGGGAGAGGAAGGGGGACGGTGTGTGTTTGTGTGTGCGCGGGTGGATGTGTGGGGGCCTGACAAGAGAAAATCCTCTAACGAGAGGCGTCTGAATTTACGAGTGTTAAAATATGGATGAATTGTGGATTAAACGGACACTTGTTGCAAACAGTAAAAAGATTAAGAGTAAAAACCTGTGGGATGAAATGTGTTGTGAACGTTGTGCATGTCGTGTGGGTGCGGATACAAACGAGTGCATGATGAGAGCTGATCTTGTCATGCGTGTGCAGATTCAAACGTGCAGATAATGAGAACACTTAGCGGCAGCACTACAAGCTCTCGTCACCTCACAGCTCTCTGATAAGCGTCTACACGCTGGTGGGCTTGTGGTTTAAAACCGGCGGGTGGAGGGTGTGTGTGTGTGTGTGTGTGTGTGTGTGTGTGTGTGTGTGTGACGGAGAGCAGGCACTTTGGTGCTCAGAACACCTTTAATTTCACTCACTTTAAATGCAATAAAGTCAAAGAAAAGAGATGTAATCAGTTACTTATCTGCATTAAGTCGAAATGTTAAGAAAAAAGTCAAAATGTCGAGAAAAAAGTCAAAATGCAGAGAAGAAAAGTCAAAATGTCGAGAAAAAAGTCAAAATGTCGAGAAAAAATTTCAAAATGTCGAGAAAAAAGTCAAAATGCAGAGAAGAAAAGTCAAAATGTCGAGAAAAAAGTCAAAATGTCGAGAAAAAATTTCAAAATGTCGAGAAAAAAGTCAAAATGTTGAGAAAAAAAGTCCAAATGTCGAGAAAAAAGTCGAAATTTCGAGAAAAAAGTCAAAAGTCAATAAAAAAGTCAAAATGTTGAGAAAAAAGTCGAAATGTCGAGAAAAAAAGTTGAAATGTCGAGAAAAAAAGTCGAAATGTCAATAAAAAAGTCAAAATGTCGAGAAAAAAGTAGAAATGTCGAGAAAAAAAGTTGAAATGTCGAGAAAAAAAGTCGAAATGTCGAGAAAAACATTCAAGGACAAACGTCATTCAGGCAGCCAATCAGCACAGAGCCTCATTATCATAGCCCCGCCCACTCAGAATCCCACATAGATAATGAGGTTGGAGACTGGGAAGTCTTTAAATGCAATAAAGTCAAAGAAAAGAGATGTAATCAGTTACTTATCTGCATTAACCTTTTCTCTCTCTGCAGAAGTTTTCGTTGCCAGCAAAATGCATGAAATATTTCAGAGATTTTTTTTTTTTTTTTTAAGGCAATACTGAAAATTCTGCCAAAAGTAATTATTTATCCCCTTGGACTGAGATTTAAGCTTTCATAACATCTTTTCTTAAGTTATAACTATTAGATGACAGAAAAATGCTTTATTTTTTAAATGTTTAACAAAAATGTTGAGCACGCTTAATAAATTTGACAGAGATAGCCGTAATGTCTCGCAGACTTTTTATTTGTGATGTACATGAAATATGCTCATGGGTCCATTACACCGCTGTCCTTGAACTTTGAAATCCTTTTCTTGTGATCTTCTGTAGTCCAAAAAAAGAAAATATCCATCTTTTAAGTACTCTAACATCCACCCATCAATCTTTCTTCTGCACCTCCAGCTCTGGAGCCTGGCCGTCCCGGATCATCAGTCAGGAGGCGGAGCACTTCCTGGACCGACCACCGCTCCATCGCAGAGGATGGCGATCCTGGAATGTTGTTTGAAAACAAAACAAAAAAACTCAGACTGGTCTCTTTCACTCTTTAATGTGGACGGCCGCTCTCACGGCGACTCAGTTGACCTGTTTTTGTGTGTAAAAAGCCTTTAACTGTCGTTGTGATCACACGAAACTGTTCAGGTTGCCAACTGGAGTGGTTTTGTGCATCTGCTGCAACCAGAGACTGTAAAAAAAGAACTGGACAAACCTCTGTGACATCACTGAGGTTTTCACACTTCTTAAAAGTTATAAAGGAAAGATATAAAGATATATAAAGAACTTTCTCTGCCCAACCACATGTGACCCAATAATGAACAGAACCAACCTGTGACTGCATTTACATGCATCAATAACCCTTTTAAAACCGAATATTAGCAATAACCCGGTTTTGCACGGCCATGTAAAAACACCAATAACCCCTTTGAATAACCCGAATTTGCTCATATTTGGGTTTTTAAAAACCCGAAAATGACCTCTCAGTTACTCCTTTTAAAACCCGAATATCCCCATCAAACGGAACAGGAATTTGTTTTCTGCGCATGCTCTGTTCGCAAGGAATCCTGGTCTTTTGAGTCCAGGAAGTTCTTATAAACACGGAGAAATGCAAGACCACGCCACACTTTTGGAATAAGGAGGAGACTAATCATTTTATAAATATTATGAAGGATATGAACATTTCTGCATTTGTAGACGGTAGAAAGTACGGGGATAGCCAGATTTACAAGAAGGTGAGCGAAAAGTTGTGCGAAGCAGCATTTGTTTTAAATTTGGATACAGGAAGAAGAAGCGGAAATGACGGTAATTGCGTCATCACGTTCTCCGTGCGTCGCTGGTTTGATCCAGATATCCCGAATGATTAATTACCATGGAAACGGAATATTCTGAATGTTTCAGTAACCGGAATATTAGCAATAACCCGAATTTTGACTGCATGTAAACGTAGTAATGACATTAGGATTTGTTTTGGTCTTGCTGGTAATTAACCTGCTAATGAACCAACACGACAAACCTTTTCCCCACATTATTATGGAGCATTGGATTATTTTTCAGAAGTTGCTGTTTAACTCTTTTGGTCTCCCTTCTCCCAACAAGATCCAACAGAAAAATGTGCACTCCCATATATCTCCCATCTATCTCTCATCTATTTGTCTTCCACTTTCAGGGCTACAGTTTTCTGCTCTCTCTGGACAAAACACAGAAAGATCGTTAGTCTGTCACCGAATGTTGGACTCCAGTCCCAGCGGAGGCTTGAGTTTGTTGCAATGTTGTTGTTATTCTGCTCCTCATCGGTGGAACAAACTTCCTGCAGACCTGAGGTCTGCTGCAACTGTAGATCCTTTAAATCAGGGATAAAAACATTACTGTTTACTGAAGCTACTCTTAAATTAAATACTCACCTGTAGCCAGTAGTCACTGGCTTGCATTCATTTGAATGATTGATTGTGTCCATCCATCCTCATTTCTGATGTTGCTGGTAGTGACAGAGCTGAAATGAGGCCTGGTGGATCTTTAGTCAGACCTCTAGATAGAGCTCCACCAGGACGCTCCACTAGTTGATGTTGAGGGCCTCTACGTTTCATACTGGAGCTCTCTGTGAAAGTGCTAGTTGGCTACTGGCCCACATAACCAGTCTGAATTGGTCCAGGCCAACCTAGATCGGGACACCAGGAGCAGCTAGCTGTTCCTGCCGTTGCTAGGGCAGAGAGCCGACAAGCTACATCCCGTCCTGTGGCTAGCTCCAGTAACGGCCCTCAGTCATGGGCAACGGTGGCTCCTGGCTGGCTACTTAACTACGCGTTGCCCTGGTGCCTTTCAAGCCAACGCAAAGCAGGTCAACAAAACACATGATCTGTAAAGTAATGATTAAGTTCTGCTGAGTAATTGTTCAGATGTCAAGTTCACTGAAAATGCTAAGCGCTAAAGGCGGGATTATGGTTCTGCAACAAATCGACGCAGAGCCTCTGCGCACTCCACGCCGCACGCCCCACGCCGCACGGCATGCCGTGCCTGACGTGCACCTCCCATAAATTGTAACTACGCGTCGAGAGGTCGCGGACCAACGCAGACCGAGAGGGCTGTGATTGGTTCGCTTGGAAGCAACGCATTTCCGGTTCTGGTTCGTGAAGCAGTCGTGAACTTTCAGCGCTTTTTTCTTCGTGTGTGTGATTTTTTTTGTTTTGTTTTTTTGCACAATAGTTGTCCTAATCTCTTTGATTCACTGTGACCGGAAAAGCCGGATAAACCATTCAGGAAAAGATTGCACCCCCTAGCGGTCGAGGGGGGTACTTGCACCGCGGCGAGATGGAGTGACGGAGAAGTCCGAAGGGTTCACGACGGCGCCTCGGTGACGGCGTATGCTCTGCGTTGGTTTAACGCAGAACCATAATCCAGCCTTAAGCTGCTAAAGTGATGACAGTTAGCCGTTAACGCCATGGCCACTCACCAATCAACACACACTTCTATTTAGGCATAACTTTATATAATCAATCTCTATGAGATATAAATTCAGCCCCTAGTTTAGCTGTGAAAACCAAAAAAAACCCAGCTATAGACACCAACCATGTTTATTTCTGCTGTGCAGCTTTAATATGGAGGTCAATGGAAACTAGGGGTGTAACAATATATCGTGCCACGAAATTTCGCGATACAAAAACGTCACAATACGTGTCGTGGAGGTGACAAAGTGTATCGCGATATTGGGTTATTAATATTAATCTATTGTGTTGACTAGTAACGCGCATCCGACCGCGACCGCGGCCGCGCCTCGACCCGCGGACCAAAATCTTCCTCCGCTCAGAAGAAACTAGTCCCGCTTTGTGGTCCCGTTTTGAGCTCTGAACCTTTACTTATGTAAGTCTGGTGTAGAGTTAAGCCTCACCTTATTAAATTAAACCTTTTTGGGGTCGTGAGTAGGATAAACACGGGGACAACTTCTGCTGAGTTCCAGTGTACTTTAATGTCCCTCAACAGTGTAGGATTTTAGAACATCAACACAGCACCTAGTGCCGTACTGTGGCGTATCACTCCGCCCAATCTAAAACAGACTAATCACTACAGATAAACTGACTAGTGTCATTATAGTCCCTGATTTACATCAGAATATAAAGAATATATTTATAAAATAATGAACCCTGAATTACCAAAATAACCTTCTTAACAAAAATAAATCTCGTCTTACACTTATAAGGTGAGCATGAATCAATCTTTTTTATGATGTAAAATTGTATGTATTTACTTTTATTTATATGTCATATGTTCCTCATTCAAAGTTGTTAAAAAAATACTGCTATAATATCGTATCGTATCGTTATCGTGACCTCAATATCGTGTATCGTACCGTATCGTGAGATTACTCTATCGTTACACCCCTAATGGAAACTGACTAGTGGTCATTCTGAGGAACTGCACTTCTGCACTTCTGCACTTCTGCACTTGTGCACCCCCTTCAAAGACCGGTCGCCCCTCGGCTGCAGCACACGTCTCTGTGGTCACAGCTTCACTGCTGTTTTATTGAGGAAAACAAGCCACTTATCTGCCTGGCAGGAGGCGCAGAGACCTGAAGGCCAGACCGGAGTCTGAAAAACCGAAATGCTGCTTGAAGTACCGGAGGAGAGAGCACAACGCAGCTCTCGACAGTAATGAAAATGAGGTGCTGAAGGTAAAGTGAAAATAAGACTCCAGCGACCATAAAAGTGCCGGGTTCTGAGGTACGCTTCAAATGAGGCACAGTGCCGTCTTCCTGTTCTTGCGGTGACACGTGTGCAGAGACGAGTGCAACACAAACAGAGCGAGGACGAGGCCTCGAACCGACAGTCAGCAGGCCTGCAGGCGGAGTGACGGCCTGCAGGCCTGCAAGCACCGAGGGTGGAGAAGCATTCGTAACTGTCCTGCAGTTTATCTCCACACAAACACACACGACCTTCCCGTGTGTGTGTGTGTGTGTGTGTGTGTGTGTGTGTGTGTGTGTGTGTGTGTGTGTGTGTGTGTGTGTGTGTGTGTGTGTGTGTGTGTGTGTCAGACTGTCATTACGTGGTGCTCTGGGACTGTTTAGTGGAGGGAAGAGCTCGGCGAGGGAGTCAAAACAGGAAGTGTTTTATGTTGCTGAAACATTCCGTTTTTAACTCTCGCACAGGCCAGCTAAAATAAATAACCCGCTCAGGACAGACCCGGGAGGCGAAAGGCCAGATTCTGTGTATTTTTAAGTTCATATCTTTGTGTTTTTGATGTGTGTGTGTGTGTGTGTGTGTGTGTGTATGTTTGCAATCCTGCAATCCTGCATCAGCAGCTGAGGCCTCTAGTACACATCCATGGATGATTGCGTGTGTTTACAGGTGTGTGCGCACACACACACACACACACACACACACACACACACACACACAGGGTCAGGGTTGGTGTAGAGATACGCACATTTTTCCGTTAGTTTTTTCTTTTTAAATCCCAACCTTTGTGTAGAAGGTGGCTTGCGCATCTTTCAAGCCCTGTTTTGTGCGCAAACAAGCTTTATAATTGAGGCCCCAGGACATTACTAGGTTTGTTTTTGGTCTTGGTCTCAGTCTTGAGCTGAACTGGTCTGGTCTTGTCTTGGTTGTCAAGGGATGGTATACGAGGACCCAAACGCAGGAGAGACCAGGGGGCAGGAGTTCCAAAAGATGGTGATTTATTACTCCGAACAAAACCAAAAGCGCTGCAGAGCAGGGTCGACAAAAAGGCATAAGAGCCAAAAAACCTTGACAGGACACACGGAGGGAGGAAACAGTACGGACCAGCAGGGAGCAAGGGAAAGACAAGACCAGATATATACAGAAGGGTTGACGAGACACAGGTGCAGACAATCAGGGCAGATGGGAACCAGGGAAGTCAAGACAGAAACTGAAACACAGACACGGGTTTCAAAATAAAACAGGAACTAAAACCAAACCGTGACATTGCTCCTGGTCTTGGTAGTCTCTTTGTCTTGGTCTGGACTTGGTCAGTCTTGGTCTTGGTCTTGATCTTGTCTTGGTATTCATTTAGTCTGCCTTGGTCTTAGTCTTAGTCTTGGTCTTGGTCTTGATAGTGTCTGTTTTGGTCTTGGTCTTGTCTTGGTTTTTTCTTGGTCTTGTCTTGGTCTGGTCTTGACTTGGTCTGTCTTGGTGTTGGTCTTGGTATTGTCCTTGTCTTGATCTTGTCTTGGTCTCTCTCGATATTGGTCTTTTCTTGGTCTTGACTTAGTCTTGGTCTTGGTAGTGTCTTGGTCTTGGTCTTGTCTTGGTTTTGACTTGGTCTCTCTTGGTCTTGGTAGGGTCTTGGTCTTGGTTCTGCAACGGGAGTCAACCTGCTTCGTTGCCTAGTAAAGCCTGAATTATGGTTCGGCGTTAAATCGACATAGAGCCTACGCCGTAGCTGCGTACCCTACGCCGTAACTCTGCATTGGTGTAACGCGGAACCATAAATCAGCCTTAACGATGCGAGTACCGCTGCTGAAAGCGCGGGCATATTATTATACATTATGTGATTATAGAGTTTGTAGCTATCCAACTATGGCGCCGGCCAAAAAAAGAAAAAATATCGCCGGCGACAGACAACATGATGTAAAGAAATCTTTCTGCCAGGTCCGTGTGTTTGTGTTTGCATGTGACGCTGCAGGGAAGCATGAAGGAAAACAGCCCGACGACACACCATGCGTCCGCGGGGTCCTAGCGCCAGGCACACGTGAGGCCATGCAAACCTGTATTCATACTAGTGTGGACATTCATGTTTTTCTACAATATTTCCTCCTCATGACAGTAAAATAGGCCATTCTAAGCCAATTTACTGCAGCAATTCCTTTCCAAATCATTAGAAAATGTGGTTAACATCCAGTTGTGCATGAAAAAAAAAAATACCGTGATATACCGTGAAACCGATATAATTTTGAAAAATACGGTGATATACATTTTTGGTCATACCGCCTAGCACTAGTGTGAATACACGTTATATTACATCTTAGTAAAGAGAGAGATAAGTATGAAATGACATGCAGACTAAAGGTCAACGGTGATCCATGAACCAGGCGTAAAGCAATAGACGGACTAAAATACGCGCTCATTTCAATTGCATAATAACACATTTGAACCCTACAGTGACTAATCGACAACCTTAAAATATCATATTGTCACTTCTCAACTTTGTCTTCTTCATTTGTTGTTGACGTAACAGTGAAAGCAGCACTGAAGATGAAGCGCATTTCAACCGAATGTGAAGTCGAGACAGTTTCTTTTCCCGAACTGAAAAGGAGGAAATTGAGAAAAGCAAACCCGTCTCGGCTGCAGGGACAGAAACCAGAACCAGCTGAATGACTCAGGGCGCAGCGTTTCCCTGTACCCAGCGTGATTGCAGCTCGTACACGCTGTACAGCGACCACGCCACCACCTGGAGCACCCGTCTTTAACTCGAACCGTGCACCGTCTCAGGGAATCAGCACAGAAGTATGTCTGAAATGCAGCTGACTCTGTGGCTTGTTTATCTGCTCAGATACGCCCACCGCCCCCCACGCTCAACCTCTGGATTACGTAATCGTCACATCTACTCACACACATCATCCTCCTCCACATACAGGTGTAACGGTCACATGACCCAGACGTTAGGGGGGAATTAAAACAACCCCCACACTGGTTTTATGTGCTAAGTATGATCTAGAGAAACAGACAAATCTGAGAGTTGTATGAAGAGAAAGACACAGTTGCTGCTATTTATAGCACCAATACTGAAGACTATATTATAAAAATATAAGAAAAAATCAAATTTGTTTTTTTTCCCTCCTCTATTTCAATTTCATCGCATCAGCCCATTTTCAAGTTATCATTTTTTGTGAGATGTGCACATTCTCACTTTGGGAAATGTGTTTTTTCATTTCTTCAAATTAATTTATTTGTATTTTTCTGCTTTTTTTTAATGTGGACTTTTTATCTTCTTTTCTCATATCAACAAAAACTCTAACCAAGGCGTGTTTATGTTTTTCAGCCTCTGTGTAGGTGGTGATGCAGGATGAAGAGGAATTTATCTCTTATTTACACACAAACAAACAAAAACACAGTCTAATTGTGTCACATATGCCCACATCTCAATCGTGGAGCAGAAAAAAAAGTTGTGCCTCCTCCAGCGGTAAAATTCATGCAACACAAACTCTGGAGAACCATTGTGCATTTGCAAAGATAAAGAGGATTTTTTTTGTTTAAAGATTTTGTATATATATATATATATATATATATATATATATATATTTTTTTTTTTTTTTTTTCATTTTCATTTATTTATTTTATTATTTTTTTTTTCCCATTCTTGTTATCTTAATATTTTATTGCTCTCTATTCTTTTCAAAAGCTGCCTATGGACAAGTGTTGCGAATTAGCACTTGTGCTAAAACACTTAAACAATGCATCTGGTTTGTCCAATATAATTGCTATGTCCATATCAAATAAACATAAAATATATATATATATATATATATATATATATATATATATATATATATATGTATATATATATATATATATATATGTATATATATATATATATATATATATATATATATATATATATATATATACACACACATAAAAGTAATAGGAACGGGGAAACATCTTTGTCTGGGTTAAAAATGGCAATATCATAATCTTTGCAATATCACCTGGAATTCTCTTTACGCACCAATAGCAGGCGAGCAATCATACAAACAGTAATCAATCATTGCAGGTGACCCGGCAAAGTCACTGAACCGTTTGCTCGTCTGTCAAACTTTCCTTTTCTCTGGTGGACAAGCGTAAAACATTCACAGGGGGAGGTTTTCCTCAAAATCTTGTTGGCTCGTTCTGGTTTTTCCGACATCTACACAACCTTCGTTTAGTAACTTTTTATGTTCTCAGGCTTCGTTAAGTAGAAATACCGAAGCTCAAAAAACTTCAGTTTTCAAGATTTGTTGTTTTGTCTTTTCGGCCAGTTTTTCTTCAGCTTTTGGATGTTTCGATGTCTCGATGTCTCAAATCCACCTGGATTCTGGTGCAGATATATCTGCTGCAGTCTCCTCACACCCACCCTGGATACCAGACAGAGTCTGAAACGTGTGGTTTCGAATGTGAACTCAGCGAGAGGACACTTGCGAATGCACTGAGCAGCTTCCTCCATAAGGAGCCTCCCGCACGCTAGCATCTCCAGCAGTCAGAAGATGGTCAGAAACGGGGCTGTTTGTATTTGTGCTCGTGCAGATGCTTCGCATTAGTCACAGCGAGAGCAGCCTGCTGAGCCCCGGCCACGCCCAAGTGACCGGCTGAGTGATGAGAAGTGTGGTCAGCGCTGCTGACGTGGACACAAAGTCAAGCTGCTCACAGCTGACTCGCAACAGAAAAACTGAACAACTCTTGTCCCATCAGTCGGGGTAAAAAAAAAAAAAAGAGAAAAAAGGTTACAAGGTTTACATGAATTTTTTCATGATTTTTTTTAAAACCATAAGGAGAACCAGACATTCTCATTTCCCATGTCTTCTAGTCATTGTATCTTCTCGTGGATTTCACAACTGAACTCTGGTATTCGCTGCACCGTGCTTCTTTCTTAGTTCACCGCATATTTCTGCTCTGCATCATCCCAGTATTTGCTGATGCCAACAGAAGAGCAGTCGCACACCACATACATGCCTCTTTTCGTTTGCTACCACGTACACCAAGGCATTTACAGCAGGCAGTTAGCAGGGCAGCGCAGCTAGGACCAGTCTCGGTCACCTGAATTCATAACTAAAGTGCTGAGAATACAAATACAGCACTGAAGTTACAAATGTAACTATCCCAGCAAAGAATCAACAATAATTAAAGTAATATTTAACAATACGGAAATGTCCGGTTAGGGAAATCATGTAAGGGCATAGCTACGTTAGCCACATGCTAACTCACAATGCAACTGGACCTTTAGGTTAATTAACAAAAGCAGCACATGTTGTGACTCTAAATCATAATTATGCTGTTCTGGATTTGACATTTCCTGTTGACGTCCTTAATAGCAGCTTTTTAATCCGTGTATTTCATTTCCATCCATCCATCCATCCATCCATCCATCCATCCATCCATCGTCCGCCGCTTATCCGTTCCCGGGTCGCGGGGGCAGCAGCCTCAGTAGGGATGCCCAGACTTCCCTCACCCCAGACACTTCCTCCAGCTCTTCCTCCAGCTCCTCCGAGGGGAGTCCGAGGCGTTCCCAGGCCAGCAGAGAGACATAGTCTCTCCAGCGTGTCCTGGGTCTTCCCCGGGGTCTCCTCCCGGTGGGACATGCCTGGAACACCTCCCTAGGGAGGTGGGACATGCCTGGAACACCTCCCTAGGGAGGAGGGACGTGCATGGAACACCTCCCTAGGCAGGACGGACATGCCTGGAATATGCCTGGAATATGCCTGGAACCAGGATCCAGGAGGATCCGGTACAGATGTCCAAGCCACCTCAGCTGACTCCTCTCAATGTGGAGGAGTAGCGGCTCGACTCCGAGCTCCTCCCGGGTGACTGAACTCCTCACCCTATCTCTAAGGGAGCGTCCAGCCACCCTGCGGAGGAAACTCATCTCGGCCGCTTGTCCTTTCGGTCATTACCCAAAGTTCGTGACCATAGGTGGGGGTAGGGGCGTAGATTGACCGGTAAATCGAGAGCTTCGCCTTTCGACTCAGCTCCTTCTTCACCACGACGGTCCGGTACACCGACCGCATAACTGCGGACGTATTTCATTTCCTGTTACTTATATTTAGTGGCCGGAGCCTTTTGTTTGGTAGTCTTCTCAGCCAATAGCGAGCCATCATCGCTTCATCACCTCATCGATCATCGTCATGGTATGAAGCTTAGCGAAGTGATCAGCAGTTTATACTCACCCACACTCTCCAGGCAGCCGGCGCCGCCGCGACACAGCGGTCGTCTCGGGTTTCACCCCCAAAAGGTGAAACAGAACATTCAGCTGTAAACGTTCACGAGCAGCTCCAGCAGCTCCAGCAGCCCATCGTGGATGCTGGTTAGCATCGATGGACGTGAGACGGGCGTGTTCTAGTCGGCTTGCCCAGTTACAACACGGCCTCCCTCAATACGAGAAACAAAGACGTTACCGGTCTGGCCGGTCAAGCTGAGAATCTGCAGATTCTGGTACCTGGCCGGTCAATCAGAGCCTCTCTGATGAATACTAAGCGGCTGAAATGAGTTTCTGCCACAGAGAAGCTGGACCAGAGGTCGGCAAACCTGGTCCTAGAGAGTTTTAGAGGTCTCCTTTAATTAAAGGTCGTCTTCAGCTCGTCATCCAGGTCTGCACAAGTCCGTTAACGACACAGATACTTGGGTTACGGCAGGGGTCGGCAACCCGTGGCTCTAGTGCCGCATTCATCTCTTTAGTGCCACCCTAGTGGCTCCCTGGAGCTTTTTCAAAAATGTTTAACCTTTTTTTTTCCTTTTTTCTCCTTTTTTTCCACTTTTTTTCTATTTTTTTTCTTCTTTTTTTTTCTCTTTTTCCTTTCCTTTTTAATCTCGACATTTCAACTGTTTTCACGAAATTCTGACTATTTCCGCGACATTTCGACTTTTTTCTCCACATTTTAACTTTTTTCTCGACATTTCGACTTTTTTCTCGAAATTTTGACTTTTTTCTCGAAGTGCATAATGAAAAAAAAATCTTCCCCGAGTTATAACTAATATAGAAACATGCAGCATGTGACTTTTCATTTTTTGCGGCTCCAAACATATTTGTTTTTTGTGTTTTTGGTCCAATATGGCTCTTTCAACATTTTGGGTTGCCGACCCCTGGGTTACGGGGAAGCAGGGAAACATCTGAAACATGCAGGACTGGGACTCTTCAGGACCAGATTCTCTGACCCCTGGGCCAAACCCTCCCTTAGAGATAGGATAAGAAGTTCAGGACTCAGAGTTGCTGCTGCTCCACATCGGGAGGAGCCCATTGAGGTGGTTCTGGTGTCAGGTTAGGAGGTCTCTCTGGGGGGGGGGGGGGTTCAGGCATGTCTAACCAGGTGAAGGTCCCGGGGCAGGGTTAGGGTCTCCAGGACACACTGGAGGGGGTAGATTTACTGGCTGAGAGTGGAGCGGAGTGTTTCTGTGTCCCTCGGAGAGGGATGTCTGGGTCTCTCTGCTTAGGCCCCACAACCCGACTACGTATCCGGAAGTTAACGGTTGGACGGCTTAAAACTAGCCGTGTTCGGGTCGGGAGGAAAAGTTTCGTCCTCCAAAGGAGAGAAGGGCAGGAAAAGTTTGAGAACCATCTTTCTAGTAATTTAGCAGCGTTTAAAAAGAAATGACAGTCTAAAGCGTGGTCTGTGCTTCTACGTGAAACTGATGTCTGCCGTAATGGCAAATCCCACAACCGCCGCTGTAGCTTGATGCGCAGCTTTCCTGAATTGTTGCCATGCAACACGTCGATATAAACTGCAGCACATGTGAGTGGTATTTCCCTTTTACTGTATTTATGTACCGCTGCTACAACTTCTTTGTACTTCTAAAAGCAGGAATAACTTTTATCAGCTCCAACTCACGTAAGATATGTTTTGTTCGCTTCTTTGGAGTGTTTTGGGTTCATCAAGTAAGTAAACAAGAGGAAACGTGGCACTGTGAGCTACAGGAAAAACCTGCAGCGCCACCTAGTTTTTGGAGGTCTAATTACAGAATGATACACACAATAAAGGACAAATATTAACTCAAATGACGATGGAGGTCCTACATGCAGGAGCACGTCATGATAAAGAGGAAGCATAAAGTAGGATACAGATATATAACGTAAAGATTGCAAATGTTCAGTATTTAGTTGGTGGTTTTCAGAGGTGTCAAGTAACGAAGTACATATACTTCGTTACCTTATTTAAGTAGAAATGTTGGTTATCTATACTTCACTGGAGTAATTATTTTTCAGACGACTTTTTACTTTTACTCCTTACATTTTCACACAATTATCTGTACTTTTTACTCCTTACATTTTAAAAACAGCCTCGTTACTCTATTTCATTTCGGCCTTTAATAAAAACTATCCAGTTAAATTGCTCCATCCGGATAGAGTGAATTTGGTTGTGGTTGTTTCAGATGTTCTTGTCCAGTTTTGTTCTTACATCCGTTCCCTCAGATTCCTGCAACTAAACTTGGATGTACATTCCAAAAAACATTAGGATAAATGATAACATGCCTCTGAAGTTTGACTTTTTGCACCATTACAATACTTATAGGCAACTAGTCATCATATCTCCTGCTCTCTGAAACACATGTTAATGCTCAATAGTACACATATATGCTTCTTTAATATATTTGCATTATACTAAGATGCATTCATTTTCAATGTCTTTTGTCCTTAATGGCTTTTTCCCCCTTACATTAATTTTACTTTTATACTTTAAGTAGTTTTGAAACCAGTACTTTTATACTTTTACTTGAGTAAAAAACTTGAGTTGATACTTCAACTTCTACAGGAGTATTTTTAAACTCTAGTATCTATACTTCTACCTGAGTAATGGATGTGAATACTTTTGACACCTCTGGTGGTTTTAGATCAACACAGGACATGAAAACTCTCCACTGAGAGTCCAGATAATACATTTCTGCCTATCCTCGATGATAGCTCAATGACAAACATCCAGATCCATAGCTTGGAGGTCTTTAAAGTGAGGAATGAAGCATCAGTGGCCAAAAGCTTTAGCAGGGGTGGAGCCTCCATCATATCAATGGCATGTGCTGGATGAACGCCAGCATCAGCAGTGTGAGATGTCAAAGAGGCTTCTGCTGCAACAACTCCGGACGAAACAAAACTATTTGCACGCCCACCATCCCCCTTAATGCAATCGGAGCAGCTCGCCCACCCTGCTGCACGTGAATAATTTCCATGAATGCAGCGGCGATAGCGGTGCAAGTAGTAGTAGCAGATCGCTGTAGCAGACAGCACGTTAAACACAGGTCACACCAAGGAGTCAGAGCGGAGGAGGTTTATTTTCCCCTTTTCCAGAATTCCTCCCAACCTACACATACACACACACACACACACATGTTGAAATGACAGCCATCGAGTTCAACTGCAAAAGAGAAAAGAGAGAGGGAGAATGAGGGCAAGTAAAGAAACGTTTTCAGACGAGATGACAGAGATTGATGCTCTCTGTGGAGTTGATTTACATACTAGAGGCAGACGGAAAAGGAAAAAAAATGGAGGTGGAGACAGTGATTTGTTTAACCTGCAAGGATTTCTATAATTATGTGAATTTTTGGAGCCAATTACAGTGGAAAATTACAGCAATAATAAAAATGACAAACAATGGGATGGAAGCCGGCTTTGCCATTGTGTCTAAAACAGGACCTAAAATTATTGTTTTCAAATGCTCTGCAAGAATAGGAAGAGTGCAGCAGGAGGGATAAACACAGAAATAAATGAGTGATGATCTCTCTCGTCTTTTAAAGAGATGCTCCCTCGGGAGCTACTCACCAGACCTTAATTCCATTTACCCAAAAAAAGACGATCCTATTTTTACCCCTTGCCTCCATCATCCCCAGAGGGAAAGCACCCGCTCCGGGCCGTTTGGTTTTCCCGCAGATATGTAGTCCCTAAAGTAAACCCAAAATAAACATGCGGAAAACCACGAGGATAAATTTGGCCGCTTGTGCGGAAAAGCTTGGAGTCTCCGTGATTGTGCTCTCACATACTTAAAAAGAAAATAAAGAAACAAGATTGCAGAGAAGGGGAACAAACAGCAGAGCGGAGGGAGAGGGAGCTGGGATGAGATGGAATTAGGTGACGGGGGGGAAAAAAAGAGGTTGATGGCCTGTCAAAAGTTTGGGTCTAATTTCTGTGTTTGCACAAATGCATCCTGAACATGATGGGAAACATGCTGGAAATGCCTTGATGCCGGCACGTTTATTAATAAAATCACAGGGAGGAAACATCTACAGACGAGGGAAAATGTTCGAGCCAATGAAATGTTTTCCAGATAAGAAATTAAAAGGTTGTCATGGAAGGGTCAAAATAAAAATAAGCCTTCATGTGCTGTAGTTCCTGTTTACGTGACCTCTGATCTGCCGTCTATCTGCCTGCACAGGAAAAGATTTAAAAAACAAAAAAAACAAAACCCTGCATTTTAATTCAAGCACGCAAATTCCAATCCTGCTCCGGGGCAAAAAACAGCAAAACAAAAAAAGCTGAGATAAATGTGGGACGTCAACTGTAGATTTAGACAAGATAGAAGAAGACGCTGCTAAAAAAGCCTGTACGGTGTCGGAAAGAAGAGCCGGGGAAAAAGAAAATAATGAGTTCTGCGTTTTACTGAGTAAAAAAAGATGTTTACTGCACGGTATAAACCTCTCCATCTGCTGACTCCACCAAAAACTTTTTTTTTTTTTTTTTCCTAATAGGATTGTATATTGTGGCGTAATACCAAATACTTTGAGTGTTACTCAAACTGTATTAGCACAGTGTAGTAAAAAAAAAAAAAAAAAGCCCTAATCCATAAACATCTTAACATCAACAACTGCTTTATAACTTTAAAATGAGCCGTTTTTGCCCTGAAGGACAAAACAAACTGAGTGAACCTCTGGAATTTCTTAAAGGACATTTTATTGGCTGGGAATAGGCCGGACCATGATGATGATGATGATGATGATGATGATGATGATCTCTTCAGCTGGACTGAGTCAGTTTAATTTTTCAGATCAAATGTGTAAAAGAGGGAGGATCAGATACTGAAAATACTTAAAGTGTTTACTCATCTCATCGTGTTACTAAATGCCGGGACTCTTCTGAGCACTCCCGTCTGGTTTTTATGCTTCGGCACATCATCGCCGTCTCGATGGTTTCTCAACCGTCGCTGTCCTCCCACGGAGATTCATGGGACTGAAGTTTGTCCAAGTCTGATGAAACTAAGTGGGAGGGAAATAAAGCACTAGCCGGTTGTATTATATTATATTAGCACCTATACCGGCGGGACCCCGCGGGCCTTTTTTTATGCACGTGTGGTTATAGCGGCTGCGTTCAAGTTTACGGTATTGATTTTGGCAAGAACCTTTGCTTTTTGAAGTTTTGATCTAGTATCAGTTACTCTTTCAGGTTTATTATACACTACTAAGACTCTTTGCGGGGGTTGAAATCCTGAAAATGTCCTGAAAGGTTGAGACTCGTGCAGAACTGAGATTGGTTGCAGTTCCTCTACTGGCCGCTAGGGGGCTGGCTGCAAACGCGAGTCAATCTCCATTGACTTACATGATAAAAAAGTCCAACTTTAAGGCAGAAATAAACATTTACTACGGTAGAGTATTAGGGCCAGGCAGGAGAAAAATAAAAATAATATTTTAGAGGAGGAAGATTTTTTTTTCATTATGCACTTCAAGAAAAAAGTCGAAATGTCGATAAAAAAGTTGAAATGTCGAGATTAATGTTGAAGTACAATTTCGAGAAAAAAGTCGAAATGTTGATAAAAAAGTCGAAATGTTGATGAGAAAGTCGAAATGTTGAGAAAAAAGTCAAAATTTTGTGAATAGTCAAAATGTTGAGAAAAAAGTCGACATTTTAAGAAAAAAGTCTAAATGTCGAGAAAAAAGTTGAAATGTCGAGAATATTGTTGAAGTATAATTTCGAGAAAAAAGTTGAAATGTCGAGAAAAAAGTCGAAATTTCGTGAATAAAGTCAAAATGTTGAGAAAAAAGTCGAAATGTCGAAAAAAAAAGTCGAAATGTTGAGAAAAAAGGCAAAATTTCGACTTTATTCACGAAATTTCGACTTTTTTCTCGAAATTGTATTTCAACAATCTCGACATTTCGACTTTTTTCTCGACATTTTGTGTTTTTTCTCGAAGTGCACAATAAAAAAAAATCCACTCTCAAATTTTGTTTCTCTTGCCTGGCCCTAATACTCTTCCGTAATTTACAGCCTGGTTTAAAACAACAACTTTTTTTTCACAACTATGAGGCGGGTGGATTTTTTTGCACCACATCAGGAGAATTTATATAAAGCATTACATTTATTTCTAATATGACTGATTGGCAGTTAGCTCAGCCAATGGCGAGCCACTATCACTTCTCCATCCATAATTGTCATGCTGCCGCGTCTAGCCGCGTCTCACCGCCGAGAACATATTAAACGGTATATATTCTGCTATAAACGTCTGCTGGCAGCTCTAGAAATATTTCGTCGGGGGTCTGCTGGAGGAGCTGATACTTTGAGCTAATATTTCATCCTATGGACGTTTTGTCCAGTTCCATGCGGTCTGTGGTTCTGGTGCAGGGTCCAGCTTCATAGCTACAGCATATTAGCTCTGATATAAAACAGAGAAAAAAAAAGTACTGTTACTTCAGAATAATATGACTCAAGTAGAAGTAAAAAGTATTCATCCAAATAATTACTTGAGTAAAAGTACAAAAGTACTTGGTGAAAAAACTACTCAAGTACTGAGTAACTGTTGAGTAACGTCTGATTTATTTTTTTTAACACAAGCATTCAAACAGACAAAAGTACAAAATAATCATCTTCAGGCAAATTAAATCAATAAAATAATAAAATAAATTAAAATTAATAAAAAATAGCTTAAATTAAAATAATCTTAAAGTAAATTCAAGTACTTTAATAAATAATAAAATAAATAAAATAAACAGAATTTAAAAAAATTAAGCACAAGTAGCACAACATTTCAAGCCTTTGTACTTTTCTTTTTTAACCAGAACTAGAACAAGCCCATGAACTCATAGAAACTCTGTGTGTGTTTGAGTCTGTGTAAATGTGACAAAACATGCAAAAACAAACATTTTTACCAAAGAATCACCCAGTGATGTCATGAAATTGACGCGTACGTGGATAAAAGGGATAAAAGAAAAGTAACAGCTCAACGTAGCCTAATGTAGTGGAGTAAGAGGAACAGTTTCTTCTTCACAAATCTACTCAAGTAAAAGTAAAAAGTATAGTGATTCAAAACTACTCCTAAAAGTACAACATTTCCCAAAACTTACTCAAGTAAATGTAACGGAGTAAATGTAACTCGTTACTACCACCTCTGATTAAGACTTTATTTCGTTATTTCTGAGTAAATCCCGCCTACGTTAGTGTATCTAAAAAGGATCTGCCGAACACGATGCCTTTTGCACGGTTTCAGCCTTTCCTCGCTGTTTTGCTCTGACTCTAAGAACACAGAGGTCAGTGTGTTATCGCGGTGAGTTCGCCTTTCGTTTCCTTAAATTGTCAGATTTATTTAAGACGAGCGGTGAGTCGTTTTTGGTTTCATTGTTATTTGAAAAAGAGGAGGAGAGAAAGAAAGAAAGATGAGGAAGAGCAGAGGGGGAGTGTCTGGGGTTTGGTCCTGGTCCCTTGTGGTAATACTTAATAACAAACATTAAAAATACCACTGAAATCCTTCACCGCATTCCCACGCTCTGGCTGGCCAGAACACACACACACGCACACACACACACACACCCACACACACACACACACACACACACACACACACACCCACACACACACACACACACACACACACACACACACACACCCACACACACACACACACACACACACACACACACATGCACGCACACAGATGCCAATGAGATTTTCTCTCTTCCTCACATACACAAGGACACATTTATTCAAATACCTGTACCAAACTGAAAACAGTTGTAGGGTTCACACAGATTTACACGCACACACACACATGCACGCACGTATGCACGCACGCATGCATGCACACACACACACACACACACATGCACGCACACACACACACACACACACTAAATTTGCAAGTGGTGGAAGTGATGGAAGAGAAAAGGAAAGACGGCTGTCCCACAGAGGAAAAAATAACCTCTCCACAAGTCTGAAATGTCTTGAGAGGATGGAGAGTGCGTGTTTGTGTGTGCGCCGCATCACTCCGTCTCCGCCGGTCCTCACGGTTTTTCTGCCCGGTCACAAAGCCACCGGCGATTATCACCCTTCAGACCACTATTATTACCGTTAATAGTCCCACTCCGGCTCGGCTGCAGTGTGTGCTTTTCGTCTTGTCGCCAGTGGCTTTCTGACCTCGTCTCGAGGTTTGCTGATTCCAGCCAGAGATTCCTTTCCATCCCTCCCTTCCTTCATGTTTCACATGTGCGTCAGCAATGTTACCGCAACCTCTTTAGTCCTGTCCTTCCCTCTTTCACTGTAATCCCCTGATCGTTCTCCTTTTAAAACACCCCACCCACTTGTTTTCACCCGACACCTCCCTCTCCTCCATCCTCTGTGTTTTGTCATCTTCCTCATCCATTTCCTCTCCCTCTTTCCCTTTTCTTCCTTCCAGTCTTCTCATCGTCTTTTTTTTTTGCACTTTCCTTTTAAAACTTTTGTTTTGTATGTACTTGAGGGCGAGGTTCAAACCGAGGTTCGGTGAGGAAATCTGTAAACACATGCTGCATGTATGTAATTAGTTATAACTGGGGGGAGATTTTTTTTTCATTATACACTTTGAGAAAAAAGTCGAAATGTCAAGGAAATAGTCAAAAATTCGTGAAAAAAGACCAAATGTTGAGAAAAAGGTTGAAATGTTGAGAAAAAAGTCAAAATGTAGAGATTAATGTTGAAGTACAATTTCAAGAAAAAAGTCGAAATGTCGAGAAAAAAGTCAAAATTTCGTGAATAAAGTCGAAATGTCTAGAAAAAAGTCGAAATGACGAGAAAAAAGTCGAAATGTCGAGAAAAAGTCAAAATTTCGTGAATAAAGTCGAAATGTCTAGAAAAAAGTCGAAATGACGAGAAAAAAGTCAAAATGTCGAGAAAAAAGTCAAAATGTCGAGAAAAAAGTCAAAATTTCGAGAAAAAAGTCGAAATGTCGTTATTAAAAAGGAAAGGAAAAAGGAAGAGAGAAAGATAAAATAAAAGGAAAAAAGAAAAAAAATTGAAAAAAGGAAAAAAAGATGAAAAAAAGGAAGAAAAAAAATAGAATAGAAAAAAAAGGTCAAACATTTTTGAAAAAGCTCCAGGAGCCACTAGGGCGGCGCTAAAGAGCCGCATGCGGCTCTAGAGCCGTGGGTTGCCGACCCCCGACTTACATGATCAAAAAGTCCAACTTCAGGGCAGAAATGAATATAACTTTTGTTTTGTATGTACTTGAGGGCGAGGTTCAAACCGAGGTTCGGTGAGGAAATCTGTAAAGAGGGATCAAAATTTATCAGCAGTGACGGAAAAGTATACAAACCCCTGGAAGTCTTCGATTTTCTGCATTAATTTGCAACCAATTTGTGATTAGAGCTTCATCTAAGTCACAAATGATTATGGTTCTCTTGCTTCTCTGTTTAGTAAACCTTTCCAACGCTGGACGAGAAAAGGAAGTGAATCCTTGGAGTTGATCTCTGGCTAAACCTCCGTTGGCAGCAGTGACTTCAGGCAAACACTTTCAGTGTCTCTGGACCAGACAGATCTAGAAAACGCTCTGAGGAGTTCTGGACCAGTCCTCGTTCCAGAACCACTTCAGTTCGGACACATTAGTAGGATGTCTGGTGTCAATGACTCTCCCGAAGTCGTTCCATGGCATCCCTGTGGGGTTTAGGTCTGGACCACCGCAGGAGGTGGATTTTCTCCCTCTGAGGTCATCCTGTGGTGGATTTTTAGGGTTGTGGTGTCGCCGCATCCCCCCAGCTTCTACTTCAACTTCAGCTGCTGGACAGACGACCTGACAGGGTATTTTAGTCAACGTGGGAACTAGGGATGGGCGGTATGGACTAAAAAATGTATCACGATCATTTCTGGCATTTATCCCGATAACGATAAAAATGACGATAAAACAAATACCAATTCAACTCCACCTTTGTAACTATAAATCTATCACCACATTCAGTCTTTGGAGCCCCCAAAAGACTGCTCTAAAAGATACTAAATGCTACTAAACTACACCAATTAAATGTGTGGGGGTGACATCCACTGCCAATCCAGGAAGCAGGAACACACGGAGGCACACGTCAAGCACTGGAAATCTGCAACAAAAACCACAAACAAAACACAAAATCAACAAAACCAACACGGAGCCGACCAAAACACAAGCAGCAATCAACCCAAATCACAGTTTGAGCTAAGCTAAGCTACCGCTAACTAACCCCAAAAACTACAGAGCAAGCATGCAGGTGAACAAGCCAGTGTGTATGTGTGCGTGTATGTATATGATCATGGGTGTGTGTGTGTGTGTGTGTGTGTGTGTGTGTGTGTGTGTGAGTATGCGTGCGTGTGTGTGTACATGTCTTTGTGGCTATGTGTGTGTGTGTATGTGTGTGTGTGTATGTATATGTTTGTGTGGCTGTGTATGTGTGTGTATGTGTATGTATACGTATGTGACTGAGTGGCTATATATGTGTGAGTGTGTGTGTGTGTGTGTGTGTGTGTGTGTGTGTGTGTGTGTATGAGCGTGTATATGTATGTGTGGCTAAATATAACTGTGTGTGTGTTTGCATATGTGTGGCTATGTGTTTGTATGTGTGCATGCATGAATGTATGAATATGTATACGTGTACGTGAGTGTGTATATGTCTATGTGGCTATGTGTATGTATGTGGGTATGTGTGTGTGTGTGTATGTGTATGTATGTGTGTGTGTGTGTGTGTGTGTGTGTGTGTGTGTGTGTGTGTGTGTGTATGTGTGTGTGTAATAAACCAAACAAAGCTCCACATGAAGTGTATCTATAGTGGGGGGGGGGGGGGAGCAACCCCGCCACCCGCGAGACCAGGGGCCGACCAGGAAGAACCCGGAACCCAGGCCACCAGCAACCCCACAGAAGGGAGAGGTGGGTAGGAGGCAACCCACCGCCAGCAAGGCCCTGAAAGGACGCCCACGCTCCCCCAACGGCCATCCAGTTGACAGGGGCCGGCCCTCCGAGCCGGGCCAGGGCCCCACCGTACCTCCACGGGCGCCCCCGGCGCCGCCGGAGGCCCCAGACGGAGGGGGAACCGGTCCAACATCCCCCCATTCATACTGACAACATAAGATATAGACACCTGGGAATGGTGCCACCCCACCGCCGCGCCCGCCTGCGCACCCCCCGGTCAGGGGAGGCCCGATCCCCGGACCTGGCCCCACCCCACCCCGGGGCCACCCCGGCGGACACCCCAAAGGTCACGGAGTCCCCACAGACGCAGGGGCATGTGGCCCTCGCCCAGCGACGGAGCACCAAGGCAGCAATGCCCCCCCAGCGCAGACAGCCACCCCCCACCCAGGCAGGGCCGGGCCCTCCGAGCGGGACCCCCACGCCCACGGCCCAGCCCCCCCCCGGGAAACCCGGGTATGCCCTAACCACAGCCCCCCGCCCGAGCCCCCCCCTATCCAATTGATCCAATTGATCAATCAGCACTTACCAGTTTCCTCAGCAGTTAAAGAGGGCAGTTATAACTCCAATTTTTAAATAATTTGCCGGCATGTGAGCAGGTCTCTTATAAATCAATTTCTATTTCACCATCGCTCTCAAAATCTGATGGAAAAACCAGCTGCTAAACAACTGGCGACCACATTGAAATTAACAGTCTTCTACATCCCAAACCATTTGGCTTTTGGCTTTCAAAAAAAGGATTTAACATTAAATTTATTGATAATGTGATGACTTGGTTAAGATGATATCTTGAATACAGAAAGCAGTGTGTTAAAATAAACTCTGTCATCTGATCAGAATTGTAGGATGGGAATTCCCCAGGGCATGGTTTTAGATCCTTTATCTTTTAGTTTTTACATAAATGATTGAAGAGGTCAATGAATTTAAATTTTTTGGTATTTTCTTGTATTTCAACTTAAATTTCTTGAACAAACGAATTCAAAACTGTTTTAGCCTATAAAGATCTATCATATGGCATCAATTCAATGCCAAATGTGTTGTCAATCAAAACAGAATCTGTAACCAAGAATTCAAAAATCTCTGAGTGTGAAATAATCTTTCTTGGTTACGTTTTTCTCTTCTCTTCTCCCCATCAGTTCTAAAAGCATTTGGTTTCGTACGTTTTTTCTCAGTTGCACTGGTTTATTTTTGCCATTGCAATTATCAGACGAGTGCCAGATCAGTGTCGAGGCAGGACTAAGATCCTCACTGCCGTCTGACTCAGACGTTAACGTCATTGATAAGTTGTTTATGTTCTATCAACGTCAACAAGGTGCCACTTCCTGCAGCATTTCTGCTATAACTAGACTCCCAAACTCTAAATCCATCCCAGATTTTTATTCAACACGTTAGAGTTGAGATCAAAGGGAGAACTGCTCCTGGTGGACGAGTGGAAGTTTGGGATTTGTTTCCCAGACCTGGAAAGACACATAACAGGTAAAAAATAAAATAAAAGGTGCACACCACATGTACTTTTACTGTAAAAGCATTGAACAGCCACCTGCACTGGTCTCGATTTGAAGTGGGAGCCATGAAAACCAAAACCAGCATCTTCTGAACTCCAGCATGTCTCTGGGGCGGTAGAATTGGGGTAGTGGTGCTTGCAGTGGTCTTTGACAACAGATGGTGTATTCTGGGACAAGTAATTTTCTCAAATTAAACGATGATAATACAGAAATTATTTTATTTGCCACGCCCAAATCCTCCAGCCAGATAGCTGCCAATCTCGGAACCCTATCACATCAAACCAACTGCTCGGAATTTGGGTGTTTTATTTGACTCCGGCCTTTGTTTTAATGTACAAATTAAGAAAATTGCCCAGTCGTTTGATTTCCAAAATCAAATCTTTTTTATCTCCACAGTTGGTACAAAACGCAGCTGCTCGTCTGATCACTGACTCAAGAACATTTGAACTTATCACTCCAATTCTGTCGTCCCTTCACTGGCTTCCTGTTCAATATTGCTGACTTTTAAGGCCCTAAATAACCAAGCCCTAGTTATTTTAAAGAACTTTTAACCCCCTACCTGCCAGGGCCTCCCTCAGATCAGCAAGTAGTGATTCTGATCATTCCCAGGGCCCGACTGTGATGGAGCTTTTGCAGTCCGGGCCCCCAAACGTTGGAACTCTTTACCTGCTGAGATCAGGTCAGTTAAATCCCCCACTGCTTTTAAATCTTTACTAAAAACATTCCTTTTTAGAAAAGCTTTTATTGTGGAGTGAGTCTTGTTATTAATTTTAGACTTGGTTATTGCTGTCTTATGTTCTTATCCACTATGGACTGTATTTTTATCTTGATGTATTTTATTGTTCTTGGGAAGCACTTTGTAACTTTGTTAAGAAAGGTTCTATATAAATAAAGTGTATTATTATTATTATTATTATAATAATAAGTAGCTGTGAAGGAGCACCTCTGCACCCCAGATGTTGAACTGTTGGCCCCGAGTTGCCATTCATGCTTTTTACAGAAAGTTCACCTGTGTTACCTCTCAACGCTGCAGGCTGTTATTTTGGAACAAACAAGATGTCATGCGACCTAAACAGCTGTTGTTTGCACTGAAATCTTTTAAAATGTGTTAAAAAAGACACTTCCTGTACAGAAAAACATCTTTCGGCTCAAAATATGGCCCACATTTGCTGCTTCCGGCTTTCATTTGGTTTAATGTGAGCGGGTTGACAGTGCGAAGGCCCTATTGTATCTGTAGGAATTTTTCTTTCTTTCTTTCTTTCTTTCTTTCTTTCTTTCTTTCTTTCTTTCTTTCTTTCTTTCTTTCTTTCTTTCTTTCTTTCTTTCTTTCTTTCTTTCTTTCTTTCTTTCTTTCTTTCTTTCTTTCTTTCTTTCTTTCTTTCTTTCTTTCTTTCTTTCTTTCTTTCTTTCTTTCTTTCTTTCTTTCTTTCTTTCTTTCTTTCTTTCTTTCTTTCTTTCTTTCTTTCTTTCTTTCGACGAAAGGAGGGCTTTTTTTTCCCCCTAAACGTTCCCCAAAAGTCACCAAATTTTGCATGCAAGCCAGGCCTGGCGAAAAATGTGATATTTAATGGTTTGCATTAATGGGCGTGGCCAAATGGCTCAAAACCTCCCTCTAGAAAACTTTGTGCCTCAAGCCCCACGATACGGTTTGACGTACATGCACGAAAATCGGTACACACCTGTATCATGTCACAACTCAAAGAAAAGTCTCTTGACGCTGCAGGCTGTTATTTTAGAACAAACAAGATGTCCTGCGACCTAAACAGCTGTTGTTTACACTGAAATCTTTTAAAATGTGTTAAAAAAAGACACTTCCTGTATAGAAAAACATTTTTGGCCTAAAATATGGCCCACATTTGCTGCTTCTGGCTTTCATTTGGGTTTATGTGAGCGGGTTAGCCCTGAACTCGGCCACAGATCCACAGACTCGGCCCAAACCTGCACCTTCCCCGGGCTGACGGGCCACACCTGGCCCTCGCCGTGGTTACTGAACTACATATCCAAACCAGCGTACGACATCTGGGGCACATCCGGGCCACAGAACACATCACACACCTCAGGTTACAGCCGGCTTATGAACCCTAGCCACATCTGAGCTACATAAAACCTGTCAGTGGTAACTAAACCGTAGGTGCTAAAAGCAGCCGAGATCAGGCCCGACGGTGTCTGGTATCTGCTTTGTTGCTGGTACCGCTCGCCAGACAGGGGCGTCAATTGGGTATGAAGGTACGGCAGCCGCCACACCTCGGCTTCAGGGGGAAATGTAAATGTTTGTTTTTTTAATACATTTATGGAATTACTCTGTGTCCATTTGTATTGATTATTCTATTACTTAATACATATAGAATAACTACAAATGCAAATCAGAACATGATCGATTTCACTAGTTATTACACTGCAAAAACTCAAAATCTTAACAAGAATATTTGTCTTAGGTTTCTAGTTAAAATGTCAAATTTTTAGTAAAAAAAAATCTCATTACATTTAAGACAAGACTCAAAAACAACCATTTTCACCTGTTTGAAGTAGATTTTCACTTAAAATAAGTGGAAAAATCTGCCAGTGGCAGATTTTTTTGCTTGTAATGAGAAGATAAATCTTGTCCCACTGGCAGATCTTTCTACTTATTTCAAGTGAAAATTTACTTGAAACAGATGAAAATTGTCAAATAACAAGTTACTTTTCTTGTGATGAATCTTGTTTTAAGTGTAATGCGATTTTTTGACTAAAAATGAGACATTTTACCTAGAAATAAGACAAATATTCCTGGTAAGATTTTGAGTTTTTGCAGTGAGTGAGACTGCATTTGAAAAAATTCCAATTTTCTTGACCACACAGATTAGCTACATAAACTTCTGTGATGAGTATTTGCTGGACGTGTTGATTGATACTCTAGTTAATGTGACTCGTAACCTTGCCATACCTTAGCTTCCACTGAATTGACGCCACTGTCGCAAGGTCATGTTCAGTCGCACAAGCAACAGAGCGAAAGGACATTTTGAAAACATTTTTACAACCTACAGTTGTTCAGTTCAGTTAACGTTTGAAAGAAAAAGAAAAAGTTAAAATAACATCTTTTCTAGGAAATAGCTAAACACCATAATCTACTGGGACGCTCACTTCACTACCTCACTATTACATGTATCGCTTCCTTTTTGATGCCCAAAAGATTTACACAACTCTGCTGTAATGTTGTGCAACACGAACAATGTGGCTTCAAGCCAAAATAAACTGATTAAAATAAAATAAATGCAGGGAGCCTTTTGGCTTTTCTTAGCTGTTCACCTTCCCTTTTCCAGATGCAGATGTCGTTTTAAGCCAAAAGAAAAAAAAAGACAAGAAAAAACTACAATCCTACTCAATCAAAAGACAAGAAAAAAGGGATAGGATGGTGATTAGAGTGGAACATTTAACACAAAGCAAACATGTATAAAAGAATTTCAAGCAAATTACATGTTCAACCTTAAACTTTACAGAATTAAATTACAAATCAAGCTGTAAAACAAAAGCCAGAACAAACTGCAGAGACCACCGAAAGAGGTCTGGTTGATTCTTTGACAGACCTGTACGCATATGAACACGTAATATCGCTTTTCCATGAAACAGAGCCAGTTCCAGTTCTGCTCGGTCCGTTTGATAGCCGGTGATCCCTCGCAGGAACCGCCGTTCACGTTTAGAAATATGTGAATCCCTGCAGATCCGCGTTAACCACCCAGATATGTCAGCAGTTCCCTGGAGTCCTGAGTCCTGGAACCGGGGCTGCGACTGTCAAGTCTGAATCGTTATAAATTTGTTCTTTTCACCTGTTTCCAAATACCCTGTAGATTACAGGATAAACAAAAGCGTCTGCCGGGTTCCAGGTGAGAGATCTGGGCTGGAATCAGGACCCGTGTCCAGAGAGACGGGGATATATTGGCTGAAAAAGAGAAAAGTCTGAATGTGTTCTGCAGGCTTCCCCTTGTTTCTTATAACTGTGGTTTTGTTGGTTCCACTTGCACTAGCATGTACTTAGGTGCATCCATCCGTTGTCTATACCCCTTTTATTTCTGTTCAGAATCACTGGCGTCTGTTGGACCCTCTCAGAGCTGTCTGCAAAAAGCTTTTAGTCTTTTAAGAGCAGAATGTTTAATCTTTTAAGGAACTATATTAGGCTTTTTCCTCTTTTCTGACTTGTCTATTGTGTCGTTACGAAGAATTATCATGTTGGACATGACCGGAAACTCAAAAAAAGTGTTTTACTATTCCTGTGCACAAGATATTCGGTTTGCAGGTTGCAGAAAATGCTTCTTTTTGAAGAATTTTTTTCTAACATTGGCTCTCTATGACGTCATCAAGAGATACATTTCCTTTCATGGTCAGAACAGAGCTGCAGCACAACGCAAAATAATAATAACAAAAAAAAAAAAAAAAACATTATCTCTCAGGTGGGTTCAGGCCATATTAAGCAGGCTGGCCTCTTACCTTAACTTAAAATAGACCAAATGTGCCTTTCTCTTTTTTTTTTTTTCACCTTGTCTGCACGCATATTAATGGTTAATACCATGCTGGTATAAACCTAAGGCATATATATGTGCATTGTTACTATATATATATATATATATATATATATATATATATATATATATATACACACGCATAGACATACATACACATACAAACTCAGTTTTTTTTGTTCGTTTTTTTTTTGCAGGGGGGGAGGAGGGGTGGGACATTTCTCGACTTCTTGTGCTTTCCGTCCTGGTTTCCATTCCAGGAAGAAGAGAGGCGATGTCCTGCTTTAATCCAGCTTCTGACAAATGGAACCGTGTCGAATTTGTCCAGAGGAAGTCCGTTGAGGTCACAAACATGAGTGCAGACAGGCTTTCTTCACGCAACCTGTTGCGCGCCTGGCTGTCCGTGTTATTAACTGCGGAAAAGCCTCGTTGCGCTGTGCTGGCGCACATGGCTAATTTGCATACATACATAAAGGTGCAGGACTTGGGTTAAACCAATAAAAGTTTTGAACTGTGAATACTTGATATGGCGATCTCTTAAACATATTTAATTGACCATTAGTGACAATCAAATTATCATATTATATTATACAGCCTAATTTTTTTTTTTTTTTTGACAACATTGAGACCCCCCCCTAAATTTGGCTTTTGAGTCCTTCAGGGGGGCTCAAGGGTTAATCGGGGGGGGTCGGACCCCCCCTAAGCCCCCAGTATTTCGCACTCTGCACCAGTCACCAGAACCTCCTCAAACCACAATTGCAAAATCCCATTCTGCAGGAAAACTTCCAAAACTAAAACCTGGTTATAGAGAAAAATCAAAACTGTACTCATCTGTAAATAGTCTATATATTTGTGTGGGAGAGTGAGTGAGGGAAGGTTTTATATCATCTAAATGCAATATTGCATTATTGTATCATTGAATTGTATGGTCTTTTTAATTGATGTATATGAATTTTATATTGTACTGCAATGTTGTGGAAGAGAATTAGCACTAGCTATAAACTCTACATGCTTCACATCAGCTGCAAGCTTGTATCTATTGACTGCATTGTCCCTGTCAAATAAATAAATACAAAAAAAAAAAAAAAAAATATTGCAAACATTGTGGGTACAGTGACTGTAGCTGACAGATCTCACACTTGCAAAAAAGCATAAATAAATTCACTTCAAAAGGATCTCAGGCAAAAAAAGTGATTATTTTCATTGATTATCACACCAAGACAGCCTTGATTATTGGCATGTTTGGAGTCAGAAGGAGTTTGGTGACAGCATTATTAGTTTTCTAAGTACTGGACACAAAAACATGTTCATAGACCTTTCTGTGATAAAGAATAACCCATAGTTTCTGTGGTTGTAGTTGGTCGTGCTCTCCGCCTCCATATCCTGGATCTGGTTCCCGCTCAGACACGTCAGGAGGGTTTTGAGGTCTTGGGATCATTTACATGAGACGTTGATAATGTGTTTATATGTTAAGAACATGAGTTCATGACCAGCAACAGGAGTTGTTCACATTCATGGAGAAGGATCCGGCCACAGACTCTGAAAAAGTGGAGCTCCGCTCTAGATCAGAAACATGTGACCTCCGCTCCACGGAGCCGCTTGCTTTACCACGTAACCCCGACCCTAAACCACTCCACACCGGAGGTCGCGTGTTTCAGGTCTGGAGTAGAGCTCAGATTTAGCCACAGTTTGCAGCCAGATCATCACCCATCAGCAAGCCTCCAGAAATTCAACCAATCAGAAAACATTTTCCAAAAGCTGCTCTTTCACAAGAGGAGCCTCCTCCTCCTTCTCAGTGTTTGCCATTCAATGAATGCTGAAAATGAACTCTATAATACTGGATATTTCTAAGTAATATTTAATATGTCGGCATTGATTACATTTTTGTTGAAATAGGAGTCTGTCTCTGTGTTTGCGTTTGAAAACCCCCTGAATGCACATATGCTTTAGGTTCTTACCAGCATGGTATTAACCATTAATATATGTGCAGACAAGGTAATAATACAAAATAAAAGCTGCAAGCAGCGATGAACGGGCCCTCGCACCCTTGTGCACGTTCAGGCTGCAGTGGAAGGTTGTATGAGTTGCATGTAGATTCTTCAGGCCTGGACATTTAGCGGATGAAACCACCCACGACTCTCTATATCAAACCATTCAAAAGTTATGGCAGAAAGTAGGAACTATCAAATATGGACCAATCAGATGAAGGGGGGGCGCGCTTTTTGGCGTCTATCGTCGCCACGGTAACGCTTTTGACTGAGAAAAGTAATGCGCGTCGTCGCAGGATGGAGACGCACATTTTGATGTATAACACACCTGGGTGCACGTTACGGTTCGGGTCGCATTAACGGCCGAAGAAATGGCATAAATTGCGCCAAAATTACACGATTAATTCAAAATGGCCGACTTCCTGTTCGGTTTCGGCCATGGCGCCAAGAAACTTTTCTTTAAGTTACGACATGATACAGGTGTGTACCGATTTTCGTGCATGTACGTCGAACCGTATTGTGGGGCTTGAGGCACAAAGTTTTCTAGGGGGCGCTGTTGAGCCGTTAGGCCACGCCCATTAATGCAAACCATTAAATATCACATTTTTCGCCAGGCCTGGCTTGGTGCAAAATTTGGTGACTTTTGGGGCACGTTTAGGGGGGAAAAGTCCCTCCTTTCATCGGAAAAATAAAAATAGCAAGAACGAGAATAAAAACGATACAGATACAATAGGGCCTACGCACTGTCAGTGCTCGGGCCCTAAAAATTACAAAAAAAAATACATTAACTATCAGCATCCGATGTTTTTATTGAAGCAAAAGACAAAAGCTCCCATTTCACTGGAAAGATGTTTTTTTTGTTTTTTTGACCTGAAAAACTCATCGGATCAGAATCTGATCAGAGTATGAGTCGTGGCTAAATCAAAAACAGACACAGATATACTAAAAGGTGCCAGATTTGTCGTTAGTACTGACGTTCAACGCCCTGCCTCGTTGTTCGTCCTTGTCAAATGAGCTTTTAATGAGACACACCAGAGCCGTCGATGAGCGACGCACTGATGGAGTCAGAGCTTCTCCAGTTGCACATAAAGGTAAACAAAAGTGAAGCAACTGGAACCACAGCAGAGCGGGACAGACGGCCCAAAACCAGAACCAGGACTGCTGTTAAACTATGTTCCTCTGGACACCTGCTAAACTAACTGCATAATATTTATTACACGTACAGGGAGCACTGTTGAAAACATACACAGAGAGGTTTACAACACCCACAGAGCTAGAGCCGTCGTAGGAGAGATCCAGATGTGAAAACGTAGAAACTTCTTCAGGTATTCATTGAATCTGACAAAAAAACAAAGCTCTGCGAGAGCAAACAGGCAGCAGTCCGGGGTTTACAGGACTAAAGCAGGAGGCCGGTGTGAGAGGAGCTGGGCGGTCACTGGGAGCGTTAGGCAACACTGATTAACGGTGAGAAATTCGGGGCGTAAATATAAAACTCATACTGAAGACTCAACCCCTTCTACATTTGTCTGCAGCAACAGCTGTAGCTGTCGGACGCTTGGCTGCAGAGACAGGAATCTTATTCAGTGAAACACTCCTCCTCCTCCGCTGGGAAAAGCTGCACAGCACTGGGAAACGGGGATGTGAAAGTGAGACGGGGAAGAAATGCTGGAGGTGACTCTCCTCCGGGGCCGAGGCAAGAAACGGGGATAATGTTTTATGTTTTAGTGGTTAGATGGCATCAGCGTCATGCAGCAACAGTAAGATTACAGTTTCCATTAGCTGGTTTAAACACAATGACACAAATTCATTTGTGGAATATTAAACAAAGAAAAGGCCTTGGTGTCATACAACTAAAAACACAGTGTAGTTTCATTCTGCAAAGATGGTGAAATGTGTATTCAGACCACTGGGGGGGAAACATGTGGGGTGGGGGTAAAATACTAAATCTGACTTAAAGCAGCACAATGAAACTTTAGCTTTTGTTGAGTTTGGCGGCTCCTTTGGACAAAAGCGGTAGTGCTTTACCAGAAAGAACACTACGTTTCCCATGAGCACCAGCGCGTACTGCCGGAAAGATCCTGTCCCGTCGCTGCATTTGTTTTGATGAGAGAAAACGGGACGCTTTTCTGTTTCACCAAGTGAACAGACAGAACGCAAAAAAAAAGATGTTAAACTGCTGGAAAGGAACTGGAATTTACCGGGATACCTTAAACAAGGAAGCCAGGGAGCGGTATATGAAGAAAATAAGGATTATTAACGTTTTGGATCCATATGAAATCACTATAAAGAATGAAGCTCCTGGTCTGAGCGCCACTCTTTAGAAGGGATTACTGCCGCAGTTCTGCACAACCACCGTCTCCGGCTACCTTGTTTAGGAGTGTTTGGCAGCTGCTTTGGTAAATGTTTGACTCGCCATGTGTTTCAATAAATATGTATAATAGTACAACATACAGTACATGTTTTGTATCCCTCTTACTTTTCTTTTCTTTGACTGCTATATTATGTTGAAGAGGCTCCAAGGCGTGAGCAATATTTTTGTTTTCCTCGTGAGATTATTTTTTTCCTCTGCAGCTACAAATAAGAGTTGATATTTTTTCCTCAACAAAATTAATCGCAGCGCAGAGAGCTGGCCAACAACTGCGTTTAGCTGGAGTAGTGGGGAATAAAACCCGTTTGAATGATCCGACCCCGGCCGTTATGAGTGCTTGTTTGTTTGTGGTTTAATAAACCCGTGTTTTGATCCGACACCCGTCTGTGTCCGTGTTTGTTTGTTTATTGAGGAACGTTATGTTTGGTCGTTACAGCCGCGATCCAACCGAGCCGACGACTCTTTTACTCTTTTACTTTGTTATCAGATACTTGGCCGGCCTGTGTGGTTCTGCCTCCGAGCAGGAAAGCGGTGAAAAGTTAAACCATTAGGATCTTTTCCCCACGTCTGTTGTGTGGAGCTGCTGCAGCCACAACACAGCAACGGGTTACCAGCTTCTGCGTAGCTGCGCTCCACGCCCGCCCATTTTCATCTCGACTACGAATCGGGAAGGAGAGGGAAGTGACGCATGCCGTAAAGCAGTCAAAGCCGTAAAAATGTGTAGTTTTTTAGTGTGGCAGGGTTCCTACCATGCTCTTCAAAGTTACATAGTGCCAGTGAAAGCGATACAGACCCCCTCAGATCATGACAGAGGTGTCATTAAACCTGTTGGAAGTTGATGTACCATCACAATGACTCTGGAAATATGATATTAAGGTGGAAAAGTTACATAGTGCTGCTTTAAAAAACTTAAAATTGTGTTTGAAGACATCAAACTAAACTTTGGAGTTGACTTAAGTAACAGAGAAACATTCTGAACTCATCTACACTAATACAACTGCACTGCCATATCACTGACCACTATAAACTTATACTGTGCAATATTCTTTCATCAATTCATGTGCAATATTCTTTCATTCATTCATTTTTATAGTGTATATATTTATATTGTCTGTTTCTTGTTTTGTTTTTACATAGCCTTTTACATGTGTGCACTTTTATGGAGCTGCTGCTTAATCTCATTATACTATAATGACAATAAAGTATTTCTATTCTATTCTAAACACATTTAATACTAACGTAAAATCTCAATGTTATCGTCAGCATGGCGAATGTCTGCAACTAGTGGGAAGACGGGATAACAGCTGATTATCGTCTTAAATCAAAGGCATTTGGACTTGACAGTGACCCGTACAGTTACCCCAAGAACCAGTGGTCCATGGACATTAATATTTGGCCACAAATGCAGTTTCCTGATATTTATATGTACTTAATTTCTACGCCGGGAAAATACACGAAGCAAAGCTTGAATGCTTACAAAAGTCTTGACACTTTGTCCGACTTCAAGGCAGGATTTCTTGTAGAAATTAAAGTGATGAGGACACCGAACTTTATGATTGGACCGTGTGGCAGGGTGGAGGAGCTGCTGCCACTCAGGCTGACGGGACACAGGTGTGTCCCATCAGCCTCTCCACCCTGCCAGCCTTGATAAGGAGGACTGGGAGACTGCAGCTGGGGCTCCTGTGAAGCTGCTGTGAAGGTGCTTGCCCACGCGTGTGGGTGGATTGCTAATAAAAGGGATTCTGCACTAAACTCCGTGTCCTCTCTGTCCTGTCGGTCGGGCCCCGTACCACTCGCCGTGCTACAGACCGTTTAACGTTAGCTACCCACAAATCCAACATTACCTGATACAAAATGGGAACCGCAAATCCACGTTTTGGTGTCTGGAATCCAGTTGTTTCTGTGAATTGCAGCGATCCATTTGTCTCTCTTAAGCTTATTTTTGGTCAGTCTGTAAAATGATAACTCCGATTTCTCGCTAAATCTATGAGTACAGTTGATCGCACAACAGCTCTTTCCCATTTTAGATTTTTTTTCAGTTGCTCAAACTGAAAGTTTACGCTGCCACTCAGTCTTTCTGACACTCAGTCTTTCTGACACTCAGTCTTTCTGTCACTCAGTCTTTCTGACACTCAGTCTTTCTGACACTCAGTGGGCGTAACCTGCTGTGAAGTCGCATCTGTGACATTATGCGCATTCCCTCTATACCGGCACACGTGTAAAACACAACCACACTGAATCCTACGGGTTATTTAGGATCACCAGTTAACCGGGCTGGACCTGGACTCAGAGGACCTGGTGGAAACCCACCTGAACACGGGGGGAACATGCAGACAGGAAGGCCAGGGTGGAACGCTGCCGGGGTGGGGTAGCCGGGTCCAAGGCCGCCGTCTCCACCAGTGCAGCCAGAAGCAGGATTCCCAGCTTGGAACAGAGTCACAGCCGTCGGGTTGGGGGCGAAGGACAAATAAAGCTGAATCTGAATCTGAAGGCTGCAGTCCGACTGGTGCTTCTGCCTGCTGGCTGGTGACGGATGACCGCTGGCCGAGTCTGGCCGGAGCACCGGCCGTCCTCGCTTCAGACGTCACCACTGGAACGACATCTACAACAACGTTACAACTAGGGGTGGGACGATACGGGTAACTCACGATTCAATACTGTGGCGATATGTGGCCCACGATAACCATAATATCACGATACGCGATATTCGATATATCCATCCATCCATCCATCGTCCACCGCTTTATCCGTTCCCGGGTCGCGGGGACAGCAGCCTCAGCAGAGATGCCCAGACTTCCCTCACCCCAGACACTTCCTCCAGCTCTTCCTCCAGCTCTTCCTCCAGCTCCTCCGGGGGGGGTCCGAGGCGTTCCCAGGCCAGCCGAGAGACATAGTCTCTCCAGCGTGTCCTGGGTCTTCCCCGGGGTCTCCTCCCAGTGGGACATGCCTGGAACACCTCCCTGGGGAGGAGGGACATGCCTGGAACACCTCCCTAGGGAGGCGTCCAGGAGGATCCGGTACAGATGCCCAAGCCACCTCAGCTGACTCCTCTCAATGTGAAGGAGCAGCGGCTCGACTCCGAGCTCCTCCCGGGTGACCGAACTCCTCACCCTATCTCTAAGGGAGCGTCCAGCCACCCTGCGGAGGAAACTCATCTCGGCCGCTTGTATCCGTGATCTCGTCCTTTCGGTCACTACCCAAAGTTCATGACCATAGGTGAGGGTAGGGGCGTAGATTGACCGGTAAATCGAGAGCTTCGCCTTTCGACTCAGCTCCTTCTTCACCACGACGGTCCGGTACATCGACCGCATAACTGCGGACGCTGCACCGATCCGTCTGTCAATCTCCCGCTCCATCGTTCCCTCACTCGTGAACAAGATCCCGAGATACTTGAACTCCTCAACCTGGGGCAGGACTTCTCCACCCACCCGGAGAAGGCACACCACCCTTTCCCGGTGGAGAACCATGGCCTCGGTCTTGGAGGTGCTGATTCTCATCCCTGCCACGTCGCACTCGGCCGCAAACCGCCCCAGCACATGCTGAAGGTCCCGGTCCGACGAAGCCAACAGGACAACATCATCTGCAAAAAGCAGAGATGAAATCCTGAGGTCCCCAAACCGGATCCCCTCCGGCCCCTGGCTACGCCTAGAAATCCTGTCCATAAAAATTATGAACAGGACCGGTGACAAAGGGCAGCCCTGCTGGAGTCCAACATGCACCGGGAACAAGTCTGACTTTACTGCCGGCAATGCGAACCAGGCTCCTACTCCGATCATACAGAGACCGGACAGCCCTTAATAGAGGGCCCCAGACTCCATACTCACTGAGCCCCCCCCACAGAATGGCACGAGGGACATGGTCAAATGCCTTCTCTAGATCCACAAAGCACATGTAGACTGGTTGGGCAAATTCCCATGAACCCTCGAGCACCCTGCGGAGGGTATAGAGCTGGTCCAGTGTTCCACGACCGGGACGAAAACCGCATTGTTCCTCCTGAATCCGAGGTTCAACCATCGGCCGTATTCTCCGGTCCAGTACCCTGGAGTAGACTTTCCCAGGGAGGCTGAGAAGTGTGATCCCCCTGTAGTTGGAACACTCTCTCCGGTCCCCCTTTTTAAACAGAGGGACCACCACCCCGGTTAGCCACTCCAGCGGTACTGTCCCCTTCCTCCATGCAATGTCGCAGAGGCGTGTCAACCAAGACAGCCCTACGACATCCAGAGACTTGAGGTACTCAGGGCGAATCTCATCCACCCCCGGTGCCACTGAGGAGCTTACGAACCAGCTCAGTGACCTCGGCTTGGGTGATGGACGAGCACGTCCCCGAGTCCTCACTCTCTGCTTCCTCAGTTGAAGGCATGTCAGTCGGATTGAGGAGATCCTCGAAGTATTCCTTCCACCGTCTGACGATGTCCCCAGTCGAGGTCAACAGCTCCCAACCTGCACCATAAACGGTGCCGGCAGATATTTGATATATTGTAAGAAATTTCATCAACAATATTTCAAGATATTTGTGACTGAAAAAGAAAAAATACCCATAAAAAGGAAAACGTCTGTAGGTATGCATCTATTCAATGACAAAACTTCATACAATGTACAAAGAAAGTGCATTTGTATATATTTGCCTCACTGGCTCCTAGGCTTGTAAATGTAAACACTGTACAGCTGGACAAATTAAAGTGCATGAACAATAGTGCGGTGACAACCGCCTAAATCCATTATGTGTGTTGTAATAAAATATCGATATTTGCCGTCAGTTTATCAATTATTTATTGCGACAGACAGCGCAACAATATATTGCAATGTCGATTTTTTTCCCCACCACTAATTGCAACTAACTCAAGCCTCGGCCGGGACTGGAGTCCAACATTTGGTGACAGACTAACGATCTTTCTGCGTTCTATCCAGAGAGAGCAGAAAACTGTAACCCTGAAAGAGGAAAACGGATAGATGGGAGAAAGATGGGAGAAAGATGGGAGTGCACATTTACTTTGGTTGGATTCTTTCGGTGGAGAAGAGAGAACAAAAGAGGTAGACAGCACTTCCCAAAAATGATCCAATACTCCGTCAAAATGTGGGGAAAAGCTGCGTCGTGTTGTTTCATTAGCAAGGCAAGTTTATTTGTATAGCTCAATTCAACACAAGGTAATTCAAAGTGCTTTACATCATCATTAAAAGCAGCAAGACACAATTAAACAGTAAATAACAAATAAAATGATAAGAAAAGAGGTAAAATAATAAAAAGCACAAGTTGTTAAAAAGTAAGGGCAGTAGAGTACAGCAGGTAAGTATTTAATTTAAGAGTAGCTTCAGTAAACAGTAATGTTTTTGTCCTGATTTAAAGGAGCTGACAGTTTGAGCAGACCTCAGGTCTACAGGAAGTTTGTTCCACCGGTGAGGAGCAGAATAACAACAACGTTGCAACAAACTCAAGCCTCCGCTGGGACTGGAGTCCAACATTCGGTGACAGACTAACGATCTTTCTGTGTTTTGTCCAAAGAGAGCAGAAAACTGGAGGAGTTTTCTGGAGGAAAATGGATAGATGGGAGATAGATGGGAGTGCACTTTTACTTCTGTTGGATTTTGTTGGGAGAAGGGAGACCAAAACAGTTAAAGGGGACCTATTATGGCATCAAATACCTATTTTAAACAGGACTTGAATGTCTTAAAAACAAGCTTTTGATTGTTTTTGCTAAATAAATTAGAAATTCAGCCTCTGAGCCATGTCTTTATCTTCCCAGTTTCTAACCTCATTATCTATGCAGGATTCTGAGTGGGCGGGGCTATGATAATGAGGCTCTGTGCTGATTGGCTGCATGAATGACGCGATACACCGCTACGAAAAAATGGCGGAAGCTCCGGCCGGCGGAGTTACACCGTGTCATAACTGCATGCGATGCGAGCGAGCGTCAGCGACAAAATCAATTCCATTGCTTTATTTTCTATTGGACTGTCCTAACTGGACGCAGCGCCGTTTTGAGCTGAACATTTGTTGGACGTCCTGCTTCTATTTTCTTCCTGTCGCTCGCGTTGAAAGCCGGTTGAAAGCGCTGTAGGAAACAGTCATGATGAGGAACGGCTGATCCAGTTAGTTGAAATGAGAAGTTTTCTCTATGATTCCTCCTCATTTCACTACAAAAACCTCAATAAAGTTCAGCTGCTGGAGGGAGATGGACAGAGAGCGTCTGATGTCACGCAGTGCTGCGCGATAGTCGGACGCTCGCATGCAGTTACACGGTTACGTAACGAAAATGCGCAGAATCTTATTGGCTCGTAGATCCACATCACACTGGACGGCTCATCCGGGCGGCTGTACAGACACTGCAGAATCTGGTTGTTTTCCTCCTTCTCTGAGTTGGCAGGCTGAGAGAAGACCACTTTATACATGTTAAAGCAAGAGAAAACCTGTTTTTCATAATACCTCCCCTTTAAACAGCAACTTCTGAAATATAATCCAATGCTCCATCAAAATATGGGGAAAAGGTTTGTCGTGTTGGTTCATTAGCAGGTTAATTACCAGCAAGACCAAAACAAATCCTAATGTCATTGTTTCATGAAAAGAACATTCATACGTGCTTTTCTTGAGGTATTACGTCAGAGCTATAAACTTGACTTCGATTGTTACCAGAGTTAACACTTTTTTTTAAATTCAAGGTCCTGATTCATTGCAGCGTTACGACACAGTTCAATGTTCCAGTAAAGATCATCACAACAGTCACTTTGAGCAGGACGTGACTAAGGAAACCTAACAGAGTTACCGATAACACTTTACTGGTGTTTATGAACATATATGCATGTTTGTGTTTGTGTGTCAGAGGCTTCTCCCAACACGGATTCATGTGCTGATTATACAGGAATGCAGCTGCAGAAACACTTCAGATGCCTTTAAAAAAAAATAAAAATAAAAAAAAATCCCAAAACACTACAACTCACTTTATATGAGCCGTGAAAGCCTGTGAGATAATAGTCAATCAGCGCGCTGCAGAGGGAGCCATTAGCGTCTGGTCAGCGGTCGGGAGGAGAACTTAATATGGAAGAAACTGTTATTATGAAAACCACAGCGAGTGCAATAGAGTGGAAGTATTCATGGTGGCTTTGCTGTAGTTTATTTCAAGCTTGAGAACACAGTCACCCAACCATGAGAAGCTGTGTAAACAACAAAAAAAAAAAAAAAGGTGAAACTGAAGCCCAGAGCTTTTCCTAATCACCAGTGATCAATGTGAAAGCCACGTTTCTGCTGAACGGGTCAGACGGCGTCGGCTGTGAGGTCTCACCGGCCTCCGTCGTCTGCAGTACTGGAGTTGAGGGGGGATGAGTGGGGATGGCATCCCCCCCCTGAAATAAAAACGGTCCAAATCATCCCCCCTGAAATAAAAACGGTCAAAATAATCCCCCCCTGTAAAACTGCCATCCCCCCTCTCCATCCCTTATGTCATTTCATCAATGAATGTGGTTTTACTGCTATTTCAACATTTAGAGTCATCACCAGAAAAATAACACCTGAAAAACATTTGCACTAATAAAATTGACGGTACAGAGCAACAAAAACAAGTTTTTAATCCTACAGCTACACTGCAAAAACTCAAAATCTTACCAGGAATATTTGTCTTATTTCTAGTTAAATATCTCATTTTTAGTGAAGAAATCTCATTACACTTATTTGACAATTTTCACCTTTTTCAAGTAAATTTTCACTTGAAATAAGTAGAAAAATCTGCCAGTGGAACAAGATTTATCTTCTCATTACAAGCAAAAAAATCTTGTTCCACTGGCAGATTTTTCTACTTATTTTAAGTGAAAATCTACTTGAAACAGGTGAAAATTGTTGTTTTTTCCAGTGATGAGTCTTGTTTTAAGTGTAATGAGATTTTTTTTATTAAAATGGAAACCCAAATAACAAATAAAATGATAAGAAAAGAGGTAAAATAATAAAAAGCACAAGTTGTTAAAAAGTAAGGGCAGTAGAGTCCAGCAGGTAAGTGTTTAATTTAAGAGTACGCTTCGGTAAACAGTAATGTTTTCAGGCCTGATTTAAAGGAGCTGACAGTTTGAGCAGACCTCAGGTCTACAGGAGGTTTGAACTTGAAATAAGTAGAAAAATCTGCCATGTAATAAGATTTATTTTCTCATTACAAGCAAAAAAATCTTGTTCCACTGGCAGATTTTTCTATTTATTTCAAGTGAAAATCTACTTGAAACAGGTGAAAATTGTTGTTTTTTCCAGTGATGAGTCTTGTTTTAAGTGTAATGGGATTTTTTTTACTAAAATGAGACATTTTAACTAGAAATAAGACAAATAATATTCTTGTTAAGATTTTGAGTTTTTGCAGTGATCCATTTTACTTATCCTGTGAAGGACAGAATCATATTGATAAGTTCAGAAAACTGTTTTTTATTGTTGTGTTTTGATGTATTTGATGGATATTTAAAGCTTACAGAAGGCTGCATTTAACTGCTGCTATGTCATTCCTGCAGTATTTCTGCAGGTGTTTTGGTCACTGCTATTATTTGTAATATATTATATTATTTGTAATCAGCACAAATTATCTGTCCCCATATGATAAAATCCACCATCCCCCCTGATCGAGTACTGGTCGTCTGCCTCCGTTTCCAGGAGGATCAGCGTCTCCCTGCGAGGTCACATGGAGGAGATTGATCTAATGATGTTTGGATGACTCTCATCAGACAAACCGGGTGCTCTTGTCTCTCCGGCTCGTCCTCTGCCCGGGCCAGATAGCGGGGGCAAACCGGGGGTTTACAAAAGAACTGACGGAGGCTTGTTTGACCCCGCCTTTGAAGGTTTATCTGCTTAGGAAGATTGAATAAAAAACGTCACATTTGTTAGCGATCAAAGAGAAGTTTTGGGCTCCCAGCTCTTGTTCATTGTGGCTCTGCAGCTCGCTAGCTCTGCAGACTCCCCTCTTTCCGTTTCATCACAGTTTTATCGTGAGATAAGACAAAACATGGGGAAGAAAGTGAATGCAACGTTGTTCAAACCCGGATAACGTTATTCTGTTACTGGAAATCCAACCAGCTGCAGTCAGAGGAGGAAAATAGAGTATTAATGGAGGATTCTCAGAAGAGATGCATGAGAAATTGGAAAAAATTAAGTGTAGAGAAGGAAAAAAAGAAGGCCAAATTGTGCAACAATGATCTAACAAACGAGGGGCCGCAGTGCAACGTTGCGTTGCACCAACAAAAACTTGCAGGATTTCCAAACCCTTTGAGGAAGTGGAAGTAATTAAGACTGCAGAATGCAGAGAAACAAGTTAACTGAGAACCAGGAAGAATGCAACATTTTGCAATCTGTAACACCCACCAGACTGAGAAGCAGTCCTTTTTTCTTTTTTTTTCCTCCTTCATTCATCAAGTTCTGTCTTTGGAAAGATGTTTTAAGGGCAGAGTGTTGATGCAGTGACATCTAGTGGCGGAAACTGCAGTTACACTCATAGATATATGGTCACACTGGCCCTCGATTACAATCACATGGAAAACACACACTGAAAAACATAAATCTAAGCGCATGTAAATATAACATATTTAAATCTGTGATACTAACAATTAAAAATGAAGTTTGTTGCTTTACATGAATACGTCTAGTTTTGAACTTAATCTGCATTTGTTCAAAAAACAAGACATTGTGCATTTTTTCCTTAACAAGAAGTATTTATGTAATCTTTTCATTTACACACAAACAACATATTTACTTTTCCTTTAACAATTTTAATCTATTGGGCAGATTGACCAACGTTTAGATGAAACATGCTTTATTTGTTTCAGTAGAACTCCACAGTAAAAATATCTTGCTTGATCTACTTTAAAAAAATTAAGGCGACTTTTTCGCATGAGAGTTTTATGTAGATCAAGAAAGAATAGTCTTTGTATAAACTACTCAATTTTTAGTATGTACAAAATTCATTTGCACATACTAAAACTTAATTTTTGCAAGTCAACTTAATTCTTTTTCTTTTTTTCCCTTTTTTATTTTTTTCCTTTTTTATTTTCCTTTTTTCCCTTTTTTCTTCTTTTTCCTTTTTTTCTCTTTCCTTTTTTATTTTCCTTTTTTCTTCTTTTTTCCCTTTTTTTCCTCTTTTTTTCTTTCCTTTTTCTTTTTTCCCTTTTTTCATTTTTTTCCTTTTTTATTTTCCTTTTCTTTTTTCCCTTTTTTCTTCTTTTTTCATTTTTTTCTCTTTTTTTCTTTTCAAAGTCAACTTAATTTTGATAAAGTCAACTTAACACAATTAAGTTGACTGTACTTGCAAAATGTATTATTTACATGCATAAAATTAAGTAGTTTATACAAAGACTCATGCAAAAAGTTGACTTATTTTTTTTAAGTAGATCAAGCACAATATTTCTATCAGTGCAAGAGGCTTCAGGACGAGTGTTTCTGGCTCAAGAGAGGGGCGTTGCAGGGCCAGGGTTGGCCAGGGCGACCAACCACGTCCTTCACTCAACTAAAAACGCTGCACGCAGAAAAATACTCAAGAAACAGGATGTGTGGACGCCCAGGAGAGAGGATGCTTTGAGGAGAACTGCAGCTGAAGAGCCGGTGGTGGACACGAGGAAGACCCGTGTTTACATCCATGGCAACCAAGCTGGACGTTGAGAAGGAGGACGAGGACCTCGGGTTGTGTAAACTGGAGCGTTCACGGACACCGAGCCCCTTCACAGGAAGGGCCAGTCGTCTCGGAGGCGGCCGAGGTCCTTGGACATCTGCCGGACGAAGGTCAGGATGTGGTGGCTGCCAGTGAACATCAAGCTGGTCAACTCCGTCCTCTGATAGTTTGGCAGCTAGCCTACTGACTGATACTTGGACAGTTCGTAATGTGCACAAACTAATGACTTATAACCTGTGTAGCATTAACTCGGTTGTATTTGTAAACTTTTGCATTGTTGCAACACAACAATTTCCTGCAAGGGATAAATTATTTCTGATTCAGAAAAGAACAGAACAGAATCCCAGAATTTGGGATTTTAGAAACTCAGAAAAGATCCATAAAGATCCATAAAGGCCGAGTCGGGTGAAGTGAAGCCACAACAACACGGTGGCGCAAGCTCATGAATTAATTTAAAGGGGACCTATTCTGAAAACCAGGTTTTCTCTTGCTTTAACATATATAAAGTGGTCTCCCCTCAGCCTGCCAACTCAGAGAAGGAGGAAAGCAACCAGATTCTGCAGTGTCTGTACAGCCGCCCGGATGAGCCGTCCAGTGTGATGTGGATCTACGAGACAATAAGATTCTGCTACTGTCGTTACGTAACCAACGGGAGTAGTGCCTCATTATCATAGCCCCGCCCACTCAGAATCCTGCATAGATAATGAGGTTAGAGAATGAGATGATAGAGACATGAATCAGAGGCTGAATTTCTAATTTATTTAGCAAAAACAATCAGAAGCTTGTTTTTAAGACATTCAATGCTTGTTTAAAATAGGTATTAGATGCTATAATAGGCCCCCTTTTAAAAAAAGTACAGAAAAAGATGATATTGTGGTTTTATCATTTATCTAATTGAGAAAAATAAGCAGATTTCCACCTAACTCGTGTGCTGTTCCTCCTCAGGCAGCGTTGTTGAACATCAGATAGGTTGTCGGTTTTCTTCTGCTTTTTTTGTCTAATATAACTTCCCTCACTCTAAAATCCCAAAAGATGTTGGTACATTAATTTATATATTGCAGAAAAATGTTATTTTAATTTGTGGACTATTCCTCTAAAGGACGCGTTTCAACCGTCAACTCTTGTCGCCCTCTGCTGGCCAAAGATGTGTGATGCACATTTGTTTTAACACGCTCACTTCGCTGGCTATCAAACACCAAAATGTACTTTATTTTTCATCATAAATGAAAATTATGAAGGGTTTTTTATAAACTATGTGTCTCAAAACGTGTGTTTTTCGCATCTTCCGTGATACTTTTCCTTTATCTGTGTTTAGATGGCGAGATAAGCACTCTGTAAAAAGGAAAAAATAAAAAAAACTAATCGACCAGTTGACTCAGGAAAAAAAACTGAGGTGAATAAAATAATTTAAATTGCAGCATTCACTGCAGAGAATGGTCTATAAATGTTTAAACTATGTGTATAACAACACGTTTGCAAAATCCAGTTTGTGGGTTTTGTAAATTTTGAGGCATTCTGATTGGAAGATAACAAAAATGAACTGAAACTGAAAATGAACTGAAATACCAATACCAACTCATTAAATAATATGGGCAGAACTAAGTTCTCTCTGACAGCTATGACGGTGTTATGCACTCCCTTTCCCCCCTTTTTTTCTTGTCTCCCTTCAGGTGCTCTGCATCAGGTGATTATCTGGCTCCGCCTGTATTTAAGAGGGACAGGAGGAGCCAGCGCTCTCTCTCAGACCAGGCAGCCTCACCTTGGTGCCAGGGTTGCTCCTGTGTTTCTTTTGTTTGTGTTGCTTTGAGGATGGAGGTCTGTCAGTTTGGTTTTCTTTCCTCGGTTTTTGTTTTGAGGTTAGGTTCCTGCTCTTGTTAGGTCAAGGAGGGAAGTTCTGGGTCCGACGGCCCATTGCGTGGTTGGCTCAGGTTTCCCTCATGGTCTTTTCCTTTATTGTTTTGTTTGGTCAGGCCTCCAGACTCGTTTTGTTAAGTTATGGGGTTTTTTCTTTGGTACATGAATAAAACCTGCTTTTTATACGCAACTGAAACTCGAGTGTGGTGTCCTTGATGTTCTGGTCACAGAGTTAAACCGAGTGTTCTAACTGGTGATCGTAACAACGGGATGTAAGAGGGTTGCGACCAGGCTCTGACGATCATCACCTTTTGATGAAATGCTCATCAGCAGGTTCAACATCATGCAGTCAGAAAGACAACCGCACATGATGATTGACAGCTGTCAATCATCCCACGAGACGTCCCAGCAACTTTACCACAAGGTTGAGAACATTTGATGCTTTAAAAAAAAGTAAAAAAAAAAAACCCTACAGACCTAAGTTAGTACATTAAATATGTGCAATATCTATGCAATATCTATCCGTCTACCTCACACTCATTCTACCTGCTTTTTTGCATTTTTTTTTCCTTTGCACTACTTTTATTTCCATCGCATGTATATACTGTCTTGTAATCAGTACTAGAGTTGTAAAAAAAATAAATCAGGGAGGATGGTGGATTTTATCATATGGGGACAGATAATTTGTTCTGCTTACAAATAATATAATATATTACAAATAATAGCAGTGACCAAAACAGCTGCAGAAATACTGCAGGAATGACATAGCAGCAGTTAAATGCAGCCTTCTGTAAACTTTAAATATTAATTAAAACAGTTTTCTGAACTTATCAATAGGACTCTGTCCTTCACAGGATAAGTAACATGGATCACTGCAAAAACTCAAAATAAGAATATTTGTCCTATTTCTAGTTAAAATGTCTCATTTTAGTAAAAAAAAAAATCTTATTACACTTAAAACAAGACTCAACACTGGAAAAAACAACAATTTTCACCTGTTTCAAGTAGATTTTCACTTAAAATAAGTGGAAAAATCTGCCAGTGGAACAAGATTTTTTTGCTTGTAATAAGAAGATAAATCTTGTCCCACTGGCAGATTTTTCTACTTATTTAAAGTGAAAATTTACTTGAAACAGGTGAAAATTGTCAAATAAGTTATTTTTCTGGTGTTATTTTTCTGGTGATGACTCTAAATGTTGAAATAGCAGTAAAACCACATTCATTGATGAAATGACATAAGGGATGGAAAGGGGGGATGGCAGTTTTACAGGGGGGATGATTTTGACCGTTTTTATTTCAGAGGGGGATGCCATCCTCCCTCATCCCCCCTCAACTCCAGTACTGCTTGTAATGATATATATTTTTTACTTTTTTACCCCCTTCCCTGCATGTGTGTGTTAAGTGTACTGCTGCTAACGTGTGAGTTTCCCCATTGAGGGAGAAATAAAGGATTGTCTTATCTTATCTTATCTCTTAAATGTTAAAATCCATAGCAGCTCAAATCAGAATTTTACATCATTTGAAGTTTGTTTGGAAATGTTTCGGTCTAAAAAAGAACACGGAAAGAAGACTGAGGTACTTGAGGCCGTGTCCACAGGACAGATGAGACTGAGGCTCTTTCAACATCTTGGGTTGCCGACCCCTGCTCTACGCTGATGTTACATTCCAAGATACCCAGTTGTGGCTTGCAGAGACGGCAGGTGAGTGGGATCCCGTCATCTATCCAGAGAGCGGCTCCAGGGGCCTGTACTACGAAGCAAGTTCAACATATCCAGGATATCTTTTCCTTATCCAGATTCACTAAGCGGGACAATTGCAATCACGCTAAGCGGTCACACGACGGCGGTTATCAACTCGGTATATCAACCCAGGTTTCTCCAATCTGGATATGAGCGCGTGCACATAAAAGGGGCCGTGTTTTCAGCGCATGACCAATCGCAAGCATGGAGAAGTCCGCTGTCAGAGCCGCTTATTTCAGTAGCGAAGAGCAAACAATAATTTTACGGAAATATGATGAGTATAGGCATATAATACAGGCAAAAAGCAACACAGTTGCAGCTGCAAAATGCAGGAAAGACAGCTGGCAAAAGATCGCTGACTGTATAAATGCGTAAATTCATAGGGATATAAACATATATTTGAATATTCTGGGAATCTTAAACTGTAAACCATGATCAGCAATATTAAAATAATAAAAGGCTTGCAATATTTCAGTTGATTTGTAATGAATCCAGAATGTATGACATTTTTTTTGTTTTTGTGTTTGCATTACAGAAAATCACAATATTCTAATTTTCTGAGACAGTCTGTATATATTGGTTCTATAACTATTGTTGTTGACCGATAACTTGTGCTGATGCTGTACCAAAGAATTGGGTTTTTTTATTTATTTTATTTAATTTTTTATTTTTTCAGGAGGGGGGTATTTAGTATTTTAAAGTGACTTCTCAGAATGTTCGAGGGACGAAATTGAAAATCCCTTTTTTGCTATCCCCTTACAAATGCATCTTCCTTTTCATTTCTTCTTGATTTATTTATTTAATTGGTATTAGTTTTGGATTGACTGTACATCGGATTTTGGGTGATGATTTGTTTTATTTATTCATTGATTGATTTATTTTTTATTTTCTCCTCCACCTCTTTTTTCTTTTTTTCCTTTTTTTTTGGATCGTTCATACAGGTACTCATCAGGGAAAGCAAAGGGGTTTTGGTGGTCCCTGAATACGCGTTCTCTTCGGAGGGATCCTCTCACGATCCGCGCACCAAGCTCATGGATCTATTATATAACAAGCTCCACTGGATTCTCTTCGAAAGGGCATGTCATTTTCCAAGAGAGCTGATTGGTCAGTGGGCGGTGCTTTTATACCCGGCGATCTGTATCTCGAACATAACCTGCTCCGGAGCAGGTTAGCGGTTCAGCATAAGTTACCATGGCGATGTGCCCCGCTAAGAAGTGAACCACCGTCGTAGTCCTGAAAACCCAGGGTTAAACCTGAAGTTACCTCGCTAACCCCAAATCCCGCTTCGTAGTACAGGCCCCAGGTCTGACGTCACCAACAGCAAGAGTTCAAACACAAGTTTCTGCTAACGCTGACAAGCCCTGCAGACCTGGACCAGCAGGTACTCTCAAAAGGACCAGGCCACATGTCACCGTTCATTATATTCTTTGAAATAAGTGTGCAAAAAAAGTGAATGCGGTAAAAAATACAAATAAGTACATACAAAAAAAAAAAGACATTTCGACTTTTTTCTCTACATTTTTCTTGACTTTTTTTTCAACATTTGACTTTTCTCAAAATTGTGACTTTTTTTTTGACATTGACTTTTTTTCCTCGACATTTTGACTTTTTTCCTCGACATTTTTACTTTTTTGTCAACATTTCAATTTTTTTCTCGACATTTCGACTTTTTCCTCGACATTTTTACTTTTTTCTCGACATTTCTACTTTTTTCTCGACATTTCGACTTTTTTCTCAACATTTCGACTTTTTTCACGAAATTTTGACTTTTTCACAAAGTTTTGACTTTTCACGACATTTTGACTTTTTTCTCGACATTTGACTTTTTTCTCGACATTTGACTTTTTTCTCGACATTTGACTTTTTTCTCATACTTTGACTTTTCTCGACATTTCGACTTTTTTCTCGACATTTTGACTTTCTTTCTTGACATTTCAACTTTTTCTCGACATTTTGACTTTTTTCTAGACATTTTGACTTTTTTTCTTGACATTTCAACTTTTTTCTCGAAATTTTGACTTTTTTCTCAACATTTCGACTTTTTTCTCAACATTTCGACTTTTTTCTCGAAGTGCATAATGAAAGAAAAAATCTTCCCCCAGTTATAACTAATATAGAAACATGCAGCATGTTTTGCCTTCATTCCAAGGCTTTTAGAAGACTTTTCATTTTTTGCAGCTCCAGACATGTTTGTTTTTTGTGTTTTTGGTCCAATATTCAACATTTTGGGTTGCCGACCCCTGCTCTACGCTGATGTTAGCTTCCAAGATCCCCAGTTGTGGCTTGCAGAGACCGCAGGTGAGTGGGATCCCGTCATCTATCCAGAGAGCGGCTCCAGGTCTGACGTCACCAACAGCAAGAGTTCAAACACAAGCTTCTGCTAACGCTGACAAGCCCTGCAGACCTGGACCAGCAGGTACTCTCAAAAGGACCAGGCCACATGTTGTCACCGTTCATTATATTCTTTGAAATAAGTGTGCAAAAAAAGTGAATGCGGTAAAAAATACAAAAGTAGTACATACAAAAAAAAAAAAAAAGAGGAAACATGTTGAACTACAATGGATTTACAGTACCTGTCTTTTTAGCCTCTGGTGCTTGCATACCACAAAATTATTTCCACATTTCAATTTCTGCTTTCTCATGTCATTCGAAAGGATGTTTTTTGCTCTTTCACTGAGAACCAGTTACACTTGGAAATTGAACTAAAATGCAGCTAGCTGATGAGCGCACAGTCATTATTTATGATTGTTTTGACGGTTGTATGATTGTTTGACTCTTCTTCACCCAGCATCTAACCTTGTAACTAAGAATCTACAAGGAAAGAAACACCCGTTAACTAAAGGACACGTTTTGCCAGTGCCGGAAAGGAAGAAAACTGGTAAATATTGATTTGCTGCTACAACATAGTTCTGTATTGTTAGTAGTTGCACAAAAGTTAAGCACAACTTCATCCTAAATTGCTCCCCTGCAATGTCGTTGTTCTGAGCTTATTTAATAACCAAAATGTAAAGATGCATTATGGTCACCTTATACTTTTATCCCTCATGTTTTCAGATATTCTTGTGCCATCCCATAATACTGAACCCGCCTCATCTTCCTGTGATTCGACAAACAAGGTTAAAAACTTAAAACAGTCCACAACCAGACAAAGATCTTTGCCTCCTAAGGCTCAAAGAATTGGTAGGTTTTGACTCAAACAGGTGCTACATGAATTTTTAGCAGCTCAGTAATGTCATTTTGGTTGCTGAAGGTCTTTTGACATCACCAACCTCAAACTGCTCTGCTTTTATTTTTTTCTCTCCATGCGTGGCAGTGCCAGCAAGTCCTGCTGAAACCGTACCAGCCTGTGACGTGAACAGTAAAACCAAATCCCTGAAACCGCCTGCAACCTCCCACAAATCTCTGCTGACTAAACCCCAAAGCCGGGGTAGGATGAGCTGCTTTTTTTTCTTTCTTCTTCTCCCTATAGTAATAAGAGGCGTTGAGTTATCTGTCTGTCATCTCTCCAATAGATTATTAGTTATTTTTGATATAATTAATTCAGTGGTACACGGTGATCTACTCCGTGTTTAAACCAATGTTTTGGCATATTAAATGTATGAATTGAAAAATTTGGAAAAAAAAAAAAAAAAAAAAAAAAAAAAAAAAATCATATCTAACATAAAAAGCGCCTCCGATATTTAGCGCCGCGACAGCCGTTGGGGGTACTGCAGCCAACAGCGAAGCCGGCACGGGAGAACGGGGAGAACGTGCATGCAGCGTCATGTGAAGTACAAATACTTTGTTACCTTACTTAAGTAGACATTTTGGTTATCTATACATCACTGGAGTAATTATTTTTCAGACAACCTTTTACTTTTACTCCTTACATTTTCACACAATTATCTGTACTTTTTACTCCTTACATTTTAAAAACAGCCTCGTTACTTTATTTCATTTTGGCCTTAAAAAAAAACTATCCAGTTAAATTGCTCCATCCGGATAGAGTGAATTTGGTTGTGGTTGTTTCAGATGTTCTTGTCCAGTTTTGTTCTTACATCCGTTGCCCTCAGATTATGGTTCTTTAATATATTTGCATTATACTAAGATACATTAATTTTCAATGGCTTTTGTCCTTAATGGCTTTTTTCCCCCTTACATTACTTTTACTTTTATACTTTAAGTAGTTTTGAAACCAGTACTTTTATACTTTTACTTGAGTAAAAAACTTGAGTTGATACTTCAACTTCTACAGGAGTATTTTTAAACTCTAGTATCTATACTTCTACCTGAGTAATGAATGTGAATACTGAAGACACCTCTGGGACCTACTGTGATTTCTAAGGTTGGAATATAAAGTAACTTTACTGCTGTATTTGTGATGGTACTACTTTAATAGAAGAGAATAAAGGTTTTATATAATAAGTAGTATCAAGGTTGGAGCTATACATAAATAGCCATGACATGTAGAATATCAACTGCCTCAGCGGCACAAAGTCATACTAATGAACCCCAACCTACAGTAAATCCAAGGTGTCATGTTTGTGCTGGGATACATAACAGCAAGTCAGCAACAGACAGAAAAATTCAACAACACAAATCGCTTAATAGAATAACGCTGTAATGCCAAGAAAGCTACTATTACAAATGAGAGCCGTTTATGTCACGAGGCCGTATCTGCTGGTGTTCATATGTCTGCAACTTCTGCATGTTGTTGCTCTACTGTAGAAATGCTTCTGTACCTTCTGCCAATTGCTCTGTAATTTCTCCTGAAGCAGCAGCAGGACTGCTGTCATCACCACCTTTGAATAGCAAACATACAGGTATGTTTAGTGTTTTTTCATACACTATAGTTCATACAGGAAGATAGTGTAGCCCAGGGGTCGGCAACCCAAAATGTTGAAAGAGCCACATTGGACCAAAAACACAAAAAACAAATATGTCTGGAGCCGCAAAAAATGAAAGGTCTTGTATAAGCCTTAGAATGAAGACAACACATGCTGCATGTTTCTATATTAGTTATAACTGGGGTAAGATTTTTTCTTCATTATGCAATTCGAGAAAAAAGTTGAAATGTTGAGAAAAAAGTCAAAATTTCAAGAAAAAAAAAAGTCAAAATGTCGAGATTAATGTTGAAGTACAATCTCGAGAAAAAAAGTCAAAATGTCGAGAAAAAAGTCAAAATGTTGAGAAAAAAGTCAAAATGTTGAGAAAAAAAGTCAAAATGTCGATTAAAAAGGAAAGGCAAAAGGATGAAAAAAAGAGAAAAAAGAAGAAAAAAAGGAAAAGAAAAAAAAGTGAAAAAAGGAGGAAAGAAGAAAAAAAAAAAGGTCAAATATTTTTGAAAAGCTCCAGGAGCCACTAGGGCAGCGCTAAAGAGCAACCTGCGGCTCTAGAGCCGCAGGTTGCCGACCCCTGGTGTAGCCTATGTCTCACTTGATTTGGCCTTGTATTCATATACATAATAATGGAATGATTATAGGCTATCCCATTTGTTGCACAAATAAATCATTTCAGAATCAGTAAATAATAATTATAATAAAGTGTCTTGTAAATCAGTAATTTTAAAATCTCAATCCTTATTTTAATTTCAAGGCCAGGGCTTATAGGCTACATATTTACACTGTGTAGCCTGAAGGTAAACTGCAACTTACTTGCAGACACATCTTTGCTGGGGGAGCCTGAATAAATCAACCAATTTTTACATTTGGCCGAGTTGCTCGAGTTCATATGGGGAAATGAACTGGCATGCAAATTACTCAAATACTGAAACTAAATACACAAACATGAAAGGAAAATTATAAACGAGTCGACACAACATATAACAGTAAATGTCGACAGTATTTGAGTTCACTTATCTCGCCCGGTCTGGCGACGACACCCCCCCACCAGAGGTGGTAGTAACGTTACATTTACTCCGTTACATTTACTTGAGTAAGTTTTGGGAAATGTTGTACTTTTAGGAGTAGTTTTGAATCACTATACTTTTTACTTTTACTTGAGTAGATTTGTGAAGAAGAAACTGTTCCTCTTACTCCGCTACATTAGGCTACGTTGAGCTGTTACTTTTCTTTTATCCCTTTTATCCACGTACGCGTCAATCTCATGACATCACTGAGTGATTCTTTGGGAAAAATGTTTGTTTTTGCATGTTTTGTCACATTTACACAGACTCAAACACACACAGAGTTTCTATGAGTTCATGGGCTTGTTCTAGTTCTGCCTGGTTAAAAAAGAAACGTACAAAGGCTTGAAATTTTGGGCTTAATTTGTTTTTCTATTCTGTTATTTTATTATTTATTAAAGTACTTGAATTTACTTTAAGATTTTAATTTCAGCTATTTTTTATTAATTTTAATTTATTTTATTGATTTAATTTTCCTGAAGATGATTATTTTGTACTTTTGTCTGTTTGAATGGTTGTGTTAAAAAAATAAATCAGACGTTACTCAACAGTTACTCACTACTTGAGTAGTTTTTTCACCAAGTACTTTTTTACTTTTACTCAAGTAATTATTTGGATGACTACTTTTTACTTCTAATTGAGTCATATTATTCTGAAGTAACAGTACTTTTACTTGAGTACAATCTTTGGCTCCTCTACCAGCTCTGCCCCCCACGGGGTGTCAGCGTGGAGTTGCCCGTGAAGCGTCCACAGACCAAACTCACCGGGCCGGGTTAGGCAGCAGTTTGTGGCAGGGAAGCCTCAGTGAGGAAAAAACAACGGCAGTGGCGTCAATTCAGTGGAAGCTAAGGTATAGCAAGGTTACGAGTCACAGAACTTAACTAGAGTATCAATCAACACGTCCAGCAAATACTCATCACAGAAGTTTATGTAGCTGATCTGTGTGGTCAAGAAAACTGGAACTTTTTCAAATGCAGTCTCGCTCACTGCAAAAACTCAAAATCTTACCAGGAATATTTGTCTTATTTCTAGTTAAAATGTCTCATTTTTAGTCAAAAAATCTCATTACACTTAAAACAAGAGTCATCACCAGAAAAATAACTTATTTGACAATTTTCACCTGTTTCAAGTAAATTTTCACTTGAAATAAGTAGAAAAATCTGCCAGTGGGACAAGATTTATCTTCTCATTACAAGCAAAAAAAATCTTGATTTTTCTACTTATTTTAAGTGAAAATCTACTTGAAACAGGTGAAAATTGTTGTTTTTGAGTCTTGTCTTAAATGTAATGACATTTCTTTTTTTACTAAAAATTAGACATTTTAACTAGAAATAAGACAAATATTCTTGTTAAGATTTTGAGTTTTTGCAGTGTATAATAACTAGTGAAATCGATCATGTTGTTCTGATTTGCATTTGTAGTTATTCTATATGTATTAAGTAATAGAATAATCAATACAAATAGAGTAATTCCATAAATGTATTAAAAAAAACAAACATTTACATTTTCCCTTGAAGCCGAGGTGTGGCGTACCTGGACAACGGCACTTACTACTCGTTACCTAAAGGAGGCGTCCAGCCTCCCCTCCTCACTCAGGAAAAGGCTCTCTCCCCTGCTCAGCTGTCTTCACGGCCGGCAACAATAAAAACTGATCCGCACCCTCCCGGACCAGTGCCGCAGCCTCAGACAAAAACTGAAATCTTCCCCACTCACTGTCCAGCCATTCAGACCTCTTTTATTCCTCTCCTACTCCACACAGGTGCAAGTCATTCACAATCAGGTAATGAAACTCCTCCCCGCAGCATCCACACAGGTGCTGTGCCAAAAAGTGATTGCCTGCCAGAATCTGATTTCTCCCCTGAAAATAGGCATTTTCACCTGCCAAAACTTGATTGAAGGCCAAATACAGTTAATGAAAAGTTGTTTCTGCCTAAACATGACTTGATCTCATTCTTGAGCTTCATAATCTGAAAATCTGACGTTTTAGCGCTATCGTTCAACGGGTTGCTGTGCGCGCTCCCGCGGCCAGAAATCAGAAGAAATCAGATTCTGGCAGGCAATCACTTTTTGGCACAACACCGGCAAGGACAGAGGCCCTGACATTTCATTACAATACTACAGATGTCAATAGATCTGGATCATCAAATATTTAACTGAAAACCATCATTTATCATTGTCCAGTGTAAGGGAGTATTAATAAATCGCTTACATTAATCTCATCTAGCTACACAAGAGATGCATTTGCACCAGATTACAGTTCAGTTGCTAATTTATCCATGAAGCGAAGTTTTCCCTCCCCCCAAAATAACACAGAAAAGCTTGTAAAATTACGCTTTTAGTTTAGTCATCCAGCCATTCAATACACGTGACCAGTACTGGAGTTGAGGGGGATGAGGGGGATGGCATCCCCCCCTGAAATAAAAACAGTCCAAATCATCCCCCTGTAAAACTGCCATCCCTCCTCTCCATCCCTTATGTCATTTCATCAATGAATGTGGTTTTACTGCTATTTCAACATTTAGAGTCATCACCAGAAAAATAACTTATTTGACAATTTTCACCTGTTTCAAGTAAATTTTCACTTGAAATAAGTAGAAAAATCTGCCAGTGGGACAAGATTTATCTTCTTATTACAAGCAATAAAATCTTGTTCCACTGGCAGATTTTTCTACTTATTTTAAGTGAAAATCTACTTGAAACAGGTGAAAATTGTTTTTTCCAGTGATGAGTCTTGTTTTAAGTGTAATGAGATTTTTTTTTTACTAAAATGAGACATTTTAACTAGAAATAAGACAAATATTCTTGTTAAGATTTTGAGTTTTTGCAGTGATCCATTTTATATATCCATATTGGATGTTTAAGACTGCGCTGTAAACTAATACAAGTAAATGGACTTATTTTCATAAAGCGCCTTTCTACAAAGAAATGTACGTTTTACGTCTCATTTATTTATTCACACACGCACTAATATACTTGGGAAACAGTTAGGCACCAAATATAATATATTTAATTTTCTCAGATGGCAAAAATAAGAACTTTATTGATCCCACATAGGAGTAATTCATGTTATATCAGCTATAGAGAACAAGGTAGTGCCGAAAAACAATATATATCCCCCTCACAAAAATAAGAAAAATAGAGAAACATATTTTTTCATCAACAATTTTTTTTTTTTTTTACATTTTTCAAATAACAACATAACATATTTGAACCATTTTTTCAGACAATAAAATAACAATAACAATAAAATTATAATTGAAAAATGGTTCAAATATGTTATTTTGTTACTTTAAAATGTTTTAATATGGTTATGTAAAATATGCTTTGTTGATGAGAAAATATGTATCTCTATTTTTCTTAAGTTTGTGATGGGGAATATATATTGTTTTTCCGGCACTACCTTGTTCTACCGTTTTACCGTGCAATACTTTTTCCCGGACTATCTGTGCAATATTCCACCACATGTGTAGTTATATGTTATTATCTGTAGATATGATCTCAGGTCTTGATTTCACTATTCAAAATGCACCTTAACCTTTTTATATTCTTTATATTATTTATATTTCTTATATTTCTTATTGTTTGCACTGTCTTGCACTGGAGAGGAGATGCTGCTTTTAATATCACTGTACCCATGTATAATGACAATAAAAGTATTCTATTCTGTTCTCTATAGCTGATATAACATGAATTACTCCTATGTGGGATCAATAAAGTTCTTATTTTTGCCATCTGAGAAAATTAAATATATTATATTTGGTGCCTAACTGTTTCCCAAGTATATTAGTGCGTGTGTGAATGAATAAATGAGACGTAAAAGGTAAATTTCTTTGTAGAAAGGCGCTTTATGAAAATAAGTCCATTTACTTGTATTAGTTTACAGCGCAGTCTTGCCACATCCAATATGGCGGCGACGTTGACGTATGGCAGCAGCGGGCAAGAACATGATGCGTTTAAGGTTCCTCGTAAACCGTTCTACTTCAACCTAAAAAAGTTTATTTAGTCGAACAAAACGCACGGGATAAATGTATTTTAGTAATCTAATTAACGCAGTTTAATTAATTTACTAAATCGTATTCAAAATAAAGTTTCTGAAAAACGTTAATACATAAATTTCGAGTCCAACGACTGAACTTTTCGTAGCGCTTTAAATAGCTCCGAACTCACATTCAACCCAAGGTTGTCACTTAACAAACAGCAGGTGGGGCTGTTTATATTTTTTAAGGTGGTTGTTTTTGATTTATTGATTAACCGTTTTCTCAATCAATAAGAATAAAGAATAAAATTAATTTTCACCCCAAAACTAGATATTATATACGTTTACTTTATCCGTTGTGTGTCCCAATCTCAGAGTAACCCATCATAGTGCAATAATGATAATAATAATAATAATGATGATGATGATAATAATAATAATAATAATAATAATAATAATAATAATAATAATAATAATAATAATAATAATAATAATAATAATAACACAATCATATGATGTAATAATGCACCTTTCAATAACCATGTCTACCTCATACTGCTTTTGAACCTTTCACTTTGTCAAAATTGTATCTATGTTAATAAGAGCTGTCATTTTCCTATTTACTGTACAGTGAGCAAAAATAACTGAGTCAAATTCCCGGTTTACTGAAGCTACTCTTAAATCAAATACTTACCTGCTGTACTCTACTGCCCTTACTTTTTAACAATTTGTGCTTTTTATAATTTTACCTCTTTTCTTATCATTTTATTTGTTATTTACTGTTTAATCGTGTCTTGCTGCTTTTGATGTTGATGTAAAGCACTTTGAATTACCTTGTGTTGAATTATGCTATACCAGGGGTGTCAAATGTGCGGCCCGAGGGCCGAATGCGGCCCAAGAGAGATTTTCATGCGGCCTGCGAGAAGTTTCCAACGCAAAAAACCGAAATGTTAATTTACTAAAAAGGAAGGCATAAATAATTGCCATGAATCGCAGCATATCCGATAATATATTTCTTCTACAAATCCATCGTTATTCCACAAAGAGAGCAGTTTTTGACATTTTTTTAGTTTTCTAGAATGCATACAGATTTTATTTCTTTGTAGACGGTCGTTTATTTTTATTAACTGACTACTATTATATATTTTCGCAGGAAAAATATCACTGCTAAAAAAGATGATAGAAGATATTTATTCGGAGAATTTCAGTTTTGAATACAAGGATAGTGGCAAAGTAAAACAGTTAAAAAAGAAGTGCTGACTTTTTCGGCACACTGGCGTAAATATCCGCGCCAATTTTTAAAAATAAATACACTTACATAAAAATAAAATAAATAAATACACATACGTACTGGATAAATCTCTAAATCAGAAAGAAACACTCTTGGATGTAATAAGAAAGATTTTGCTTTTAATTAAATTTCCTATAAAAAAGCGAAATATAAAAAAACATACTTGTTTCTGTTTATCTTTGTAAAATGATATTAAAAGTATCTTACATAATTTGAAAAAAAACGAGAAATTTCAGTAAAAGATCCTGAAGAAATATATTTTACATAATTAGAGTGTAAACAAAGTGCATATTTCCTTTAAAAGTAACTAAACTGATATTGGATTAGATAACAATAGTAAAAAAAAAAGAATTAGAAAAAATAAATTTCGCACCGTTTTTGTTATTTTGAGCGTGCGGCCCGCGAGAAAAAAATTGGTCAAATCCGGCCCGCCGTGCAAAATGAGTTTGACACCCCTGTGCTGTACAAATAAACTTGCCTTGCCTTATAATTCCACACTGTTGTATTAAATCATTTGGTATAAAAAATAAACACAAATGTATTTATCGTGGTTTTAAAGGGCGTTGTTCAAATGGCAGCCTGTTAAATTGGTCAAATTGTGGATAGAGGATAGGACAATAATGTAGCGCAGAAGAGAAATAGAGAGAATTTGATCTTTTTTTCTCCAGATCACTATGAGAGGTGAAACCAACCCAGGGGTTGTACCACAAGGTTGAGAACATTTGATTAAAAAAAAAGGAAAAAAAACAAAACAACATCTACGTACATCTTATACCCTACAGGCCTCAGTTAGTACATTTAATGTTAAAATCCATAGCAGCTCAATCAGAATTTTACATAATTTGAAGTTTGTTTGGAAAGGTTTCAGTGTAAAAAAGAACACGGAAAGAAGGCTGAGGTTCTTGACGCCATCCACGAGACAGATGAGACTGAAGTGGAATAGTTTTCCCAATAATGGCCATTTTTAGTTTAAAAAAGACATTTGTTTTTATTTTAAAAAAAATATCACTTGTAATTTGATTTAATGGAATAGTTAAGAAAAAAAATATTTTATAGTCATTCATCCATCAGAGGTTGCATTTGCCTCATACTAAGAACCACTACGATCAGATACATTTTACGTTTTAAAAAGGAAAATCTAGTAACTTTTGCAGGAGTGTATATTCCAAACACTTTACTAGAAAGGTTGGAAAGTTATTTTAAAATGCAACAAAATCTTAAATATGTTGTCAATACATTTGAAGCAATACCAGCTCTGACCACACGAGGGCGGCATATGATAAGAAATGTATTCATTAGTTTCTGGCATGAAAACAACAAACTACATCCCCCCATAACCACAGAATCACCAGGGGCTTGTTTGTCACACAAGACAAAGAAAACGAGTTTGAGTTCAAATTCATCTCTTCTCACTTGTCCCATTTAGCCCTTTAACCTCCCAGAAACACTGGGAGCCTTAAAAGAAAAACCAGGAGCACAAGAGAGTGTTTTGCATCATTATGTACAGCTGCTTTATTTGTGATTTCCCCAAAACATTATCAGTATTTTACTACTTACAATACAGATAATCAAAAGAATCAGCTTCAAAATGAACAAAAAAGAAAAGAGCAACACAAAATAAACAGGCGTTTTTGTTTTTTTGACCACAAAGAGAGACACGGGTTAAGGTACTGTATGCATAACACAACTCTTTTCATATGTAAGGCTGTTGACGGTGTCATCAACAGCGACGCCATGGCAACTGTAGATTTTGAAGAGAAACTTTCCAGCTAGAAGCACTACGGTCTGGTGAGGTTTACTGCATCGTGGTGTGTATGTGTGAAGGGAAAAGGTACTTATCTTGGGACTCTGGTTAAAACAATTATAATTTATTTAAATTATTATACTTTTTTTTTTTAATTATCTCATAGTCATGAAAAATAGGTCAGTTTATTGGACTTTCTTAAAAACAAGCTAAAAATCAAATATACAATTTTCATTTCATTACACTCTGCACAGCAGCACAACGTTATTTTTTCTTCCTCACACATACTCATTATTCATAACAACTGTCACTTAAAGGCACTCTATGTAGTAATGCCACTTCTGACCACTAGGGGGCGATCACGTGTCCCTGCTCCGTCAGACCCGATAAAAACGAGCGGCTCGTCGACGGACTCGGTGACAAACCGATGGCGATCGATTCGTTTGAATCGGGCGTGTGGGAACAGGAAACATACGGAGCTCCGGCACCGCAGCCAAACCGGCTAGGGTTAGCTTCACCCGCTGCCCCCTTGAGGTCAGGCGTGGTACTGCCACACAGAGTGGGGGAATAAATAAAAAGTAGTAAATTAATAAAAACACTGGCTTAGCACATCCTGGAGAGGACGCGTGTGCACCTCCCACGAGTGAGCTACTGTTGGCTTGTAAAACTGCTGCAACAACCGAGTTAAGTAACTAATATGTATCTGGATATGAAGAGAGAGAAAAAGAAAACAGCCACCGAAACTCAGTGAAGCTGTCAAAAATACCGAACGTCTCGTAGTCTGGTTTAAAACCCCTGATATAGTCCCAAAATAAGGCTGTGGGTTCTAGGCACACCAAGGTACGACTGAGCTGAGAAACATGTGCATTTATGGTTTCCTTTCAAAAAGACATGAAACTTTCTAAATGTACATTATGAGTTAAAAATCAACTGTTTTTCTAATCACCTTTTTCCAGCTCAGGTCTGATCACAGAGCTTAGTTTTTAAAAAAAGAAGAAGAAGAAGAAGCATACAATGATGACGAATCTTTTTCAGACTTCATACGTCTTGCAGAGCATTTAAAAGACAAAAATCACAAGTGCATCATTGGCAAGAGAAATTAAACTGCTGGTGAGGGAACAAGTGCATGTGTGTGTGTGTGTGTGTGTGCGTGTGTGTGTGTGTGTGTGTCATGTCTTCACCTGTGAGTACAGTTGTTTAAGTGCATGAGTGAACGAGCAAGCGCGTATTTAAAGAGGTAGCAGAGAAAAAAGGAAATCAGAGAAACAGACGAGAGGCATCTCGGCCGAAAACTAACAGCGTGTTTTTTGTTTTTTTGCTTTTTTGCTTTTTTAACGACGGAAACGAGACAGACTTTCTACCCAGAATCTCTCTGCAGGTTCAGACGCAGCCGACGACGTTTCAGCACCGACTGCACGGACATACCGTGATTATCTGCCGACCGCGTTACGGTCTCTCGCTCTCTCGATTATCAGAACATTCTCCAGGTTTCAGCCCGTCGGGGTCATCGATCGATAAGATCGTTTAAGCATTCGCCCGATCGGCCTTTTTAATTAAGAAGGATTAGTGTGAATTTTACTTTAAAAAGCTGCTCCCGGATGCCGTTGGACGGGCGTCGGACCGGTTGGGACCGAGGACCGAAGTTCTGCGACGTTTCAGCCGCCGTGTCTCACTGGCTTTGGAAAGTACCACCCCGAACCACCAGGTGGCGGCGCTGCGCCCACTGTTGCTGTTGTTGAGCCGGCAGCTGGAGTAAAGAACAACAGGACCGGTGTTCTGCCATTTTTTGCTGCTTTGCCAAAAAATGCTCCCTAATGGTTTTCAACCTTTGCAGAGCTGCAATTTTACGGTGTTTTACTCCCTAAACCACTTCCTTTCCCCCAGTTGGTCCTTGTCTCTTGCCAGGCTGTTATTGTAAATAAGAATGTTCTTAATAGGGCTGGCCGATATATCGAGATTTTAATATATATCGATATATTTTCAAACACGATATGGTACGAAACAATATCGTTTATATCGATTTAAAAAAAAAAAAGAATTATGATTTTGATATAGCTTATTTTGTGACAAATTGACTTGAATGTTTTATTTGAGATTTGCACAAATGTTTTGTTATTTGCACAACTGTCAACCTCAGTGGAAAAGTCTGCCTGTTACTGTCTACATTGTATTAATTGCACAGTGTATTTTAATTTAATTGTTATGCAGGAAAGGGATATTTGTTTTATTTTATTCAAGAAGCATTTTTATTCTATATATGCAGGCAGTTTATTTTTATTTCATTTGTTTTATACATTTTGATATTGTGCAGACCTCTGTTAATAAAGGAACCTGTGTGACATTTGGCACGAGGCTTTGTATTAAAACTGACTGTTTTTTTAAGGGTTTACCTCAGAAAAAAATGAAGCTAACAGAGATGCTATGCTACAATGCTTTGGGGGAAACCCCAATTATGGGATTATGGGACAATTATGAAAAAATATCGATATATATCGAGTATCGCCATTCAGCTAGAAAATATCGAGATATGACTTTTGGTCCATATCGCCCAGCCCTAGTTCTTAATGACCTAAATAAAGGCGAATGACTGAATGAATATCAAATAAAGCGATATAATTGTTTTTTTTTCTCTCTTTATCGTATCATTTTCACAAAGTGTAATGCGATTCATGTCATGGGTCGTGTACTTTGAAGGATCAAATTGTCAACATCCCATATTATCCATTTTACATCGTGCAAGAAATGATTGGCGTTGCAATCAAACTTTGAAAATCGACTGTGCGCGTGCGCAAAAACCACAAAGTAGCGTTTCTGGGCAGGGAGCAGAAATTGGCAGAACACCAGATCAACCCTGAAGGAGCTGCTGCGTGTCCGTCTGGTGTCGTCATGGCGACTCCAGGAGGTCGCCGATGGCTGAGTGACGGTGTCTCCCGACCAATCGGCACCGAGTCAACACCACGGCCGTTTTTCCAGGGCGGTTCCAAGTACCTGAACCCGACCCAGGGGCGTCAATTGGGTATGATTTATGGAATTACTCTGTGTCTATTTGTATTGATTATTCTATTAATACATATAGAATAACTACAAATGCAAATCAGAACAACATGATCGATTTCACTAGTTATTTTACACTGCAAAGACTCAAAATCTTAACAAGAATATTTGTCTTATTTCTAGTTAAAATGTCTTTTAGTCAAAAAAAATCTCATTACATTTAAGACAAGACTCAAAAACAACCATTTTCACCTGTTTCAAGTAGATTTTCACTTAAAATAAGTGGAAAAATCTGTCAGTGGAACAAGATTTTTTTGCTTGTAATGAGAAGATAAATCTTGTCCCACTGGCAGATTTTTCTACTAATTTCAAGTGAAAATTTACTTGAAACAGGTGAAAATGGTCAAATAACAAGTTATTTTTCTGGTGATGACTCTTGTTTTAAGTGTAATGAGATTTTTTGACAAAAAATTAGACATTTTAACTAGAAATAAGACAAACATTCCTTTTTTTTTTTTTGAGTTTTTGCAGTGAGCGAGACTGCATTTGAAAAAGTTCCAATTTTCTTGACCACACAGATCAGCTACATAAACTTAAAAAGTAGTAGTAGTAGTAGTAAAGTATTTGCTGGACGTGTTGATTGATACTCTAGTTAAGTTCTGTGACTCGTAACCTTGCCATACCTTAGCTGAATTGACGCCACTGCCCTGACCATGAGACGTTGCGTCTCCATTTTCAGGTCCCGGCTCGGGCCCCCAGGGGCCCCCAGGGGCCCCCGCACTAACGGCAGGCCGGGCTAACGCAACATCAGCATGCATTACACGCTGAAACCGGATCTGTCCCATAAACAACGTCAGAAAAGTAGAGAAATGAACCTTAACGTGAGCGTAAACCTCCACCAGCTGTGAGCAACACAAGTGTGATCTCTGAGGGCTCGGGCGTGTCGTTCGTGAAGGCCTGGCGGCTGATAACCCAGCGAGAGCAGCGACTGAGCGCGTGCGTGAGGCGTGAGGCTCGCCCGGCTGCAGAGCAGACGAAACTGAGCTCAGGTTGCAATCAAAAGTTACTAAAAACGGAAATCCCAATGTTGCAAACGCTTATCAGGCGGGTGAGGAAAAAGCTGCAGCGAGAGCAGACGCAGCGGTTCCCTGCAGGAGCAAAGCCGAGTGGAGATGGGTGCGTTCGGTGTTAACGCCGGGACAAAAGCTACAGCGGAGACATATTATGACAAAAAAAATAAAAAATAAAGTTCTTGTTCTTCTGAATGTTCATGTCTGGATGTCTGAAGTGACCTCCGACTCAAAGCTCGGGTTCTGTGACATCACAAACCCAGATGAGATGATTATCCCGGCTCACCGTTTTACGCTTGGCTGCGTTTGATTGCAGCTCTGAAGTGTGCAGAGTTAAGATCCTAATAATCCTAACTCTTTAACGCTATAAACGGAGCCAGAGAGAGATGTTGCAACGCTGGAGTCACGTGAGACGTCGAGATGTCGGATGTCCATAATACGCCTCCTTTAACAACGAGGATGTAAGAAGTCAAACTACACGGTCCGTGCACTTCGCGGCCATCCAATTTTTGTTTTGAAATGACAAAATAAAAATAGAGAAATAATCCAAAATAATCCGTTTCCCATCTTTTGTTTTGATAATAAAAAACGGAAAATGGATCGTTATCCATTATCCGTTATCCGATTTCATTGATGTGTTTGAAAAATGAAATTGGGAATTGTTTCAACATTTAAAAAAATCTAAAACTGTTAATTTCAATCTGATGAACAAAAGAACCAGAAACAACTTTCTTCATTTATTACTGTGCATGTGCAATCCCCCCATTTGTCCAATCCTTGTTTTAAGTATCCTTGGAAACGAATAGGAAATAGAGAGAAGAGTTTTCCACTCGCTGTTTTAATTCTCAATTTCGATTTTCAAACACATCAATGAAATCGGATAACGGATAACTGATTACGATTTATTTTCCGTTTTTTTATTATCAAAACAAAAGATGGGAAACTGATTATTTTGGATTATTTCTCTATTTTTATTTTGTCATTTCAAAACAAAAAACGGATGGCCGCCAAGTCCACGGACCCTACACCCCCTCTCATCCGAGCTGACGTAAATCAATCATCCCCGAACGGCTCAGTGGAGCTGACAGCGTTGGCACGAGCCCGTTTGAGAAGTTTCCACGTTATAACTCTCTACAAAGAGGCCATGATCGTCGGCGTATCGTCAAACGTCTGCATCCTACTCTCTCTTCACGGTTACATTCTGATTAATAAACCAAGTAGATGTCCGTGATTAAACTATTGTACAAACATCGCAAAAAACAAATCTCTCAGGCATTTCTAACACTGTTCTGTAACAAGATGCTTAAACCCCCCCTCCCCAAATAAAAAACAGTTTCCTGCTTTCTCAAGCCGTCTCAGAAAAGCGCGTAGAAGAAGAAGAAGTAGAAGAAGAAGAAGAAGAAGAGCGCGGGCGCTTGTCAGCTGATGTGTGGACACGTTCATGCAAAGATTTTAACGTGCACTTTCACGGTTCGGTGAGTTAAAGGTCAAACAGCCCTGCGGTTTAGTGACATCACACGTGGAGTGCGTGACTCGCGCGGATCTCGCGGTGGACGTGCATCACGTTTAAGCCCTTGCAGAAAAGTCAGAAGTCAAAGTAGCATGGGAGGGTTCAAACCGGACTAGAAAAGGTGCAGAGCTTTTTCCTCTGGTTTTAAAGACAAAGGAGAGCTTTTTATTTACTGTTTCAGGACTCTTTTAATGATTATATTTGATAAATACTGTTACTATTCCTCTTCTGGTTGAGCATCCTGACGTGTAAATCTGAATGTAACCTAATCCGAGCCTTGATATGTCCAAATCCTCTGGTTCAGAAGACAGTTTTAGTTTTAGTAATTACATTTGTGACACAGGTTTTTGTGGTTTTTTGGAGTTAAGAGAGTTTGAAAGCAGCTACGGGGGACGACAGACGGATCTACGGAGGGGCGTGTTGGTGTAATTACTCTCACAGCCAGCAGGGGGAGACAAAAACGGTCCGCACCGGACACGAAGATCTGTAGACTTATGTTGAGATTTGAGGTAAAAAAAAAAAAAAAAAAAAAAAATCATCCAGCATTTAAAAAAATAATAATAAAAAAATAAAGGAGAGAAGAAAACTACTTTACATATACACAAATAAAAACCCTTCTAAATTAGCGTTAAAATAAAAACGGATATTTCATATTAGACGCAATAATGCCGAAAAAGGTATATATATATATATATTTATATGTGCGGACAGGAGAGGTAGTATTTTTGGTTAAAACGCAGTGCCAAAGCTCAGCGGCACGTCATCTGTTGTAGAGATGGAGACACATCCAAGACGGAGAGAATACAGAATGAGGCAGAGATGAGGAGAGGTGGAGGAAAAGCAGACGGACAGATGAGAAACATCGGGATCCGCTTGTTTTACTGACCGGCTTGGGATTTCTACTGGAGATTTAGTTTGTGCAGTATGAGTCTGTGTTTGGTTCCCTTTAAAGGCTGTTGTGAAAAGTTGTCCTGTGAGTTTACTGAGGTATCTGTTAAGATGTTTTCCTGCTGAGTGAGGTCTCTGTAAGTAAGGCTACTGAGGTGGAGCTGCTGACCTGGCTTGAGGGGACGGGAGATGCTCGGGAGGAGGCGTCGCTCGGCCTCTGCCGGGTCCGTCTGCCGTGACGTTGACCGTTCGCGTTAAAAAAACAAAAAAAAAACAAAAATGGCAAGCCAGACTAAAAGTTCTAGGAGTACGACATGAGTGGGCCGTGAGAAAACGGCCCCCGGTGGAACGTCAACGTCACGCTCTCCGGACCCTCGGAGCTGAACGCGCTCTCCTCCACACCCCGTCCTGCATTTGTTTTTGAAACAGTTGATGTAGATGCTGATGCATAACATTAAAAAAAAAAGAATAAGTCATACAATGATTGCTAAAAATCTGAATTTTCAAGAGCTGCGAAGTGAGACACAAGAGCAATAAGAAAGATAATGTCACACTTTGGATCTGGGAGGCGACGTCTGGGCCAGTCTCTCCGCGCTCCCGCCTCCACGGCGCCTCTTCCTGTGGCAGTTATCGTCTTCTTTTTTTTTTGCAAAATATTTATCTCCTATAATCTTTATACAGATTTTTACACAGTCCGGTGGAGGTTCCGAAACCGGGAGGTTTCCCGGAATCGGATAAGACAAAGAGGAGTCGCAACGTCCCCAGAGACGTCCCAGACTCCCGTCGGGCGTCGGCGCGCCGCAGACGTCCGGGGCTTAAAGCTATGCAGAGAAATCCGGCCGTGAGCGGCTACGGAGCAGAGGAGGTGGTTAGATGTCCGGCTGATGGATGAAGAGGCACGACGCTGCTGCTGCAGCGGCACGCCGCCGGGTAAACCCGCGCCATCAGGTGAGGCAGTGTTGATGATCACGTGAGTGTCTTTGACATTAGCTCCTGAAAGAGAAGGTGTGTGTGTGTGTGTGTACAGGGTTGGAGACTGGCGTCTCCGTCGGTAATTAACTGGACTTGCTCTTTCGCTTTTACAGCTGAAGTGAAAACCTCGTCCTCCTCGTTAGAAGAAAAAAAAAACCAGAACTAAAAGCGGGTACCAGTGTCCCGGAGCCTCGGCGACGGCGAGGACGAGGCTCCGGAGGTCCGTGCTGCTGAGCTTCGCCTCGTTTAAAACAACGTCTGAGAGAGAGCCGAGCGCTAGCTACACAGCTAACCCCGACAGACGTCCAAACCCACAATCTTGACAAACGGAGAAGAAATCAGAGGTTCATCAGAATGAAAACATCGTCTTTATACTGTGTAATTGTTAAAAGCTTGTTGATTGAAAGAGAGCGGAGACAAACATCCAGGGGTCTGGAAGGAACGGACAGGGCGCCGGCGCGGGATCATTTACTGAGCTGTTGGAGAGACGAGCGTTCACACACTCGCTATCCGTGTCACCATCGTCCCAGTTACAGTCACACTGGGGCCCGATCTGGACTTCTGGTTCTGCTGGCTCCGCTGCAGCACTGGCAAGTGCTGTGTGGGCCAGATGTGGGATAGATGTGGGCCAGATGTGGGCTAGATGTTGGCCAGATGTTGGCTAGACGTGGGCTAGATGTGGGCCATATGTGGGCTACATGTGGGCCAGATGTGGGTCAGATGTGGGCCAGATGTGGGCCAGATGTGGGCTACATGTGGGCCAGATGTGGGTCAGATGTGGGCCAGATGTGGGCCAGATGCGGGTCAGATGTGGGCCAGATGTGGGTCAGATGTGGGCCAGATGTGGGCCAGATGTGGGCTAGATGTTGGCCAGATGTTGGCTAGACGTGGGCTAGATGTGGGCCAGATGTGGGCCAGATGTGGGCTAGATGTGGGCCAGATGTGGGCCAGATGTGGGCTACATGTGGGCCAGATGTGGGCCAGATGTGGGCTAGATGTGAGCTAGATGTGGGCTAGATGTGGGCCAGATGTGGGCTAGATGTGGGCCAGATGTGAGATAGATGTGGGCTAGATGTGGGCCAGATGTGGGCCAGATGTGGGCCAGATGTGGGCTAGATGTGGGCTAGATGTGGGCCAGATGTGGGCTAGACGTGGGCTAGATGTGGGCCAGATGTTGGCCAGATGTGGGCTAGATGTGGGCCAGATGTGGGCCAGATGTTGGCCAGATGTGGGCTAGATGTGGGCTAGATGTGGGCCAGATGTGGGCTAGATGTGGGCTAGATGTGGGCCAGATGTGGGCCAGATGTGGGCCAGATGTGGGCTAGATGTGGGCTAGATGTGGGCCAGATGTGGGCTAGACGTGGGCTAGATGTGGGCCAGATGTGGGCCAGATGTGGGCCAGATGTGGGCTAGATGTGGGCCAGATGTTGGCCAGATGTGGGCCAGATGTGGGCCAGATGTGGGCCAGATGTTGGCTAGATGTGGGCCAGATGTTGGCTAGATGTGGGCCAGACGTGGGCCAGATGTTGGCTAGATGTGGGCCAGATGTGAGCTAGATGTGGGCCAGATGTGAGCTAGATGTGGGCCAGACGTGGGCTAGATGTGGGCTAGATGTGGGCCAGATGTGGGCTAGATGTGGGCCAGATGTTGGCCATTTGTTGGCCAGATGTGGGCCAGATGTTGGCTAGATGTGGGCCAGATGTGGGCCAGATGTGGGCCAGATGTGGGCTAGATGTGGGCCAGATGTGGGCTAGATGTGGGCCAGATGTGAGCTAGATGTTGGCTAGATGTGGGCCAGATGTGGGCCAGATGTGGGCTAGATGTGAGCTAGATGTTGGCTAGATGTGGGCCAGATGTGGGCCAGATGTTGGCTAGATGTGGGCTAGATGTGGGCCAGATGTGGGCCAGATGTGGGCTAGACGTGGGCCAGATGTGGGCCAGATGTTGGCTAGATGTGGGCCAGATGTGGGCTAGATGTGGGCTGGATGTGGGCCAGATGTGGGCCAGATGTGGGCTAGATGTGGGCCAGATGTGGGCTAGATGTGGGCTGGATGTGGGCCAGATGTGGGCTAGACGTGGGCCAGATGTGGGCCAGATGTGGGCTAGATGTGGGCCAGATGTGGGCCAGATGTTGGCTAGATGTGGGCCAGATGTTGGCTAGATGTGGGCCAGACGTGGGCCAGATGTTGGCTAGATGTGGGCCAGATGTGAGCTAGATGTGGGCCAGATGTGAGCTAGATGTGGGCCAGACGTGGGCTAGATGTGGGCTAGATGTGGGCCAGATGTGGGCTAGATGTGGGCCAGATGTTGGCCATTTGTTGGCCAGATGTGGGCCAGATGTTGGCTAGATGTGGGCCAGATGTGGGCCAGATGTGGGCCAGATGTGGGCTAGATGTGGGCCAGATGTTGGCTAGATGTGGGCCAGATGTGAGCTAGATGTTGGCTAGATGTGGGCCAGATGTGGGCCAGATGTGGGCTAGATGTGGGCCAGATGTTGGCTAGATGTGGGCCAGATGTGGGCTAGATGTGGGCCAGATGTGGGCCAGATGTGGGCTAGACGTGGGCCAGATGTGGGCCAGATGTTGGCTAGATGTGGGCCAGATGTGGGCCAGATGTGGGCCAGATGTGGGCTAGATGTGGGCCAGATGTGGGCCAGATGTGGGCTAGATGTGGGCAAAACGTGGGCCGAACGGGGGGCCAGATCTGAGCCAAATGTGGGCTAGATGTGGCCCAAACTCCATAAGCTACTGTTGACGTTGGAGGCGGCGTGTTGGTGAGGATCAGGTGACCCAAAAGCCTTGAGAAAACTAAGAACTGGGCCAAGTCTGGTGGAAGTGTGTCGGGGTTCGGGCTCACACTCATCTAGAGTCAGTGAGTCTGTGATCGGTGTGAGCCACCGGTCTGTTTGGTGTCATCATCCTCGTCAGTCCATGAGAAAAATCAGTGTTTTGTTAATATAAAGGTGTTATATGGAGTTTCTCTTAATAATAATGGGGGGTCAAACCTCCTCCCACTGGGCCGGTCGGTGCTTCCTGGAACAGCTCAGTAAATGATCCGGTTCAGCCTCTGTCCGTTCAGGTGGAGTCCATCTCCTAAGTCTGTGTCCCCAGACCGTCTTTCCACCGACAACCTAGTTCTCGTAGTATTTTACCTACATTAGTTTATATAAACAAGCTTAGCGAGTGGTATTTACAAAGTTCCTCCACAAGGGGGTGATCCAGGACCGCATGAGGGATCAGCATGCACCATGTCAACAGAAACATGATATGTTGTGATGTAGTAGTGATAAAACCTTGCTTATGTGGCTGGTGTTGAAATGATAGAAATGTCAGAAGAGGGAAGGAGGATTAAAACCCTTCATGCGTTGTATCTCTGCCCTGCGGTTCAGATCCTAAAACAAGACACTGTAAAATACTTACTTGAGAATACTGACTTTTCCCTGAAAAACTCAAAACATAAGGCTGATATCAATTACTGTTTTTTTTTCCTTTTTCTTTTTTTAAATACAAAAAGGTGAATCTGTACCCTAAAATGTGATAATTCCAGATTGTACAATCGTGTGAAACGTGTTTTTTTTTTTTTGATGTTTTTTCGATGATCAGATACAATTAGGAATGAAATCTTTTGGAAAGAAAGAGCGTCCGTCTCTTAGCTTCCTTATGCTGTTATTCAGTATGATTAGAAATCACAGTGATGCCTAGAGCTTCAAAAACAATCTCTGTCTCCTGATTGTAAGCTTACGCCACACGCACCATAAAAACCAAGTACACAATATCGTCAAACAAACTTTCCCTGAGGCAACAGCTGGCAGCTGGTTTCTGTCCAACTATCTAGCTCTGTCTTAGCAGCAATCCAACCAGCCAGACAAATATCTCTGGATAAAACACCATCCATAAAACATAAAAGTTATGTTTGCATACGTCAATCTACAAACTTCACAGGTCCAAAAAAATGAGAGTCCAACAGAGAAGTGCCTTGTAGCACTAACGCCCCCAGCCGGAGCCTGCGGATGCACCCCCTTGTGGCCCGACGATACTCTCACACTCTGTACACGTGTAGCAAAAATAGAAAGACCCCGCCCCCTCCTATCGACGCGCCCGTCAGCGGCGTGAAAGACGACAAGTCCGCACACGGCTGAGGAGGGGGACTCGAGATCCTCTACATTATTCAAAACTCTCAGAAGTATTCGTTTCTACGTACGGCACCAGTCGCACTTGAACCCCCCCCGGCCGGCCCGCCCGCGCCGAGCGGGCGGGCCGGCCAGGGGGGGTTCAAGTGCCGCCGACTCGTACCATATCATATATACATCAGCTTATACTTATAATTCTTAACTACATAGAATCATATAGATAGAACATACATTCTCGTCTGTTAGCCCCGCCCACGCCCCTCCCACGCCCCGCCCACCGCTCCATCCATCCTCCTCTCCTCCTTCGTCCAGATTGCACCTTTCATCCCACCGTTCCCACACCGAAAACATTTCTACTCCAACGTCTGGCTTCGTCTCACGGGAAGCAAACGCCGCTCCAAAAATGTTGATTTGTTTTTCTAAAACCATAAAACAAAAGTATTTTATTTTCTGTGAGCTTGCCCCCGTGGCCTTTGATGTCTAATATATATTTGGATGCCTTTGCTGTTAAACTCTAAGCCAACAATAGTTTATCTACACCTAGTTCACCACCCAGCGTGGGTGAGAGATGTATATTTATATATTTATATACATATATATATATAGATATTTATATATATATGTATATATTCCTTTCATCGCCATGTTGTTGACATGGAGAAATGTTATGAGGGTGAAGGTGAGAGGGATGTGACGGTCGAATCCATCAAGCTGTCTCCACTTTGAGAGGAAAAAGAACAAAAAAACGACAGGAAGTAGTTTCCTGGGAAAGGTGGTGACGAGCGAAGGATGAGGACACCAGCGACTCAGCACTTCTGCGGGCTGGATGTCATGAAATGAAATGCAGCGTTCAGTTTCAGAGGTCAGAGTATGATTTGGTGGATCCGGAGCGCCGCGGCACCGCGGAGGGCGGCGGCGCGTCCGTTCGTGTTCGGTAAATCCAGTTAACGGTCGAGGTGGAGTTCTGCTGGTTGAGGTAAGAGGGGGGTCGACAGGCGATGATGAGAGGAAGGGGGAACCGTCCGTCCTCCTCCCACATGTCCGGGGGAGGGGTTGGGGGGGCTGCGTGGAGACAGAAGGCAGCTTTGGGGTGGGTTGTTACTGTGTGTGTGATGGAGGTGGATGCGGGCACACACATCTCCTTCTCTGCTATGACACCTCGCTGCCGAACACCTCCAGCACCAGCGGGGTGAGCTGCATGCTGTGCTCGGGCTGGAAGGACAGCGAGCGGTACTGCTTGGAGTGCTCCTCGTTCAGGCTGCGCAGGTCGGCCAGCTTCTGGATCATCTTGGCGTAGAGCAGCCGCCCGCCCGGGTGGTTGACCCGGATGTACGCCTGCAGCGCCTCCGACAGGCGGTCCTGCAGCTGCTCGATGCGGGCGTGGTCCTGGACGCCGGGACGGTCTGGTTTCCCCGCCGGAGATGCGAGAGAGGAGGAGGTGAAGAGTGAAGGGAAGGGTGGAGAGACGGAGAAAAACAAAATCAGTCAGAGAACTTTGTTTTGCATCTTTAAAATGATTTAAAGGGGACCTATTATGAAAACCACTAGCCCTCACTCACTATCACTTCACCCTAAAAATGAGTAGGGCCCTTGTAAACTTCCCTAGGGATTGGGACACCACTTGCTACGTCACTGCGTGGTTTACGTTCGGGTACGTAAGCGACTGCGTAGTTACGTTTGCACAAACGTCACACCATATCAGGAAGCCCAGAGCTAAAAGCTGTTTTAATTTCCGCTGTAGCGCTGTTAATATGCCACTTTATTAAGTTTTAATATTTTTTCAGGCGTAAAAGTAACCGTTAAGATCCCCAACCTGGGCTCAGTTTATCCAAATAACACCTGTTAAGAAATTTGCAATGTTTTCGGGGGATGAGAAGACCCGCCGGCTCGGGAGCTGATTTATGGTTCCGCGTTAAATCGACGCAGAGCCTACGGCGTAGGTTACGCAGCGACGCACACCGTACGCAGCGCGTCGCCGCATAACCTACGCCGTAGGCTCTGCGTTGGTGTAACGCGGAACCATAAATCAGCCTTTATTCTGGCGAGATCTGAAAAAACGAGCAAACGAGTGATTATGTACATTCACTGAGTGAATATTATGAAAGTAAAATATATATTTCTCGCTAGAAATGTAATCAAAACGCATTTTTATGCAGAAACTAACTCAAAATATAGATTTTATTCACTAAAAATTAGAAATGTCCACCATGTTTTTTTGGAAAACGGAGGAAAACTGAGATTTACGTCACATTATGCGACAGAAATGTCACCAGCAGCGTCATGAGTGCGACCTGTGTTTACAATTTGTTTGGCCACCGTCAATATTTTCTTTTATTTTACCTGTTTTAAATTCTCTCAGACTCTCGTTCCGTCTTGGAAATAAAGCCTGAATTATGGTCCCGCGTTAAATCGACGCAGAGCCTACGGCGTAGGTTACGCGGCGATGCGCGCTGTACGGTGTGCGTCGCCGCGTACCCTACGCCGTAAATCAGCCTTAACTGGAAGTTACACGTGTCATTTGTTGATGTTTTTTCCAGGATTCTGATTGGCTGGCATGACGTTAACAGCGTTTTCATGCGGGTTCGTGTAAACGAGGATATTTTTGAAAACGTAGAGGGGAAAATATCCGTTTTTGTAAATACCCGGCTACGTGTAAACGTGGCCTAACGCTCAAGGGTTGAGATTATTATTAGACAGTAAGGTGCCTAAACAATGTGAACGGAAGCAGTTTTGGGTGAAAGGAAAATAGATTTTCTAAAATAAAAACGGCAGCTTGTGTCAACACTTAAACTGAGACTTGGAGCCTCGGACGAGCTTCAAAAATATCAAAACAGTCTTGATTCTGTTGTCTTAATTCAGCTTTTACAGTTCTTAATTTATAACTTAACAATATTTTTATTATTATTATTTCATTTATTTATAGTGTGTATAAATGTATAAATATTGTTTTAACTCCGTCCACTTTTTCCGTTATTAGTCAGATGGTTGCGGTGGTCAAAGTTGGGAGGGTTGTTTTGTTCATTTTGTTTTTGTAACTTCCTGTAAAGCACTTTGTGATGCACAGGTTGTATGAAAAGTGCTACACAAATAAAGTTTGATTGATTGAGAAGAGTGAAGGGAAGGGTGGAAAGAGAGAGAGAGAGAGAGTAACTAATCAGTCAGAGAACTTTGTTTTTCATCTTTAAACTAAATATGCACCTAAACACGTTTACTTACATGACCAGAAAAACAAGAAAAACTACATTGTCTGGTTGTTTCTGAGCTCCGACCTCGTTCTTAAACCCCCGCTCAAGCGTGGAGAGCACTATTACACCCTACGGAGCCTAAACTTCAGTCAGGGGCCAAAACAACGCCAACGGAAGCAGTTTTGGGTAAAAAAGGAAAACAGATTTTCTAAAATAAAAACGGCAGCTTACGTACGTCAACACTTAAAATGATACTTGGAGCCTCGGACAAGCTTCAAAAGTGTCAAAATAGTCTCGATTCAGAGGTCAAAGTTGTTCTTCTGTTGCTTTAATTCAGCTTTTACAGTTCTTAATTCATGATTTACCAATATTTTATATTTTATTGGGATTTGATTTATTTATAGCGTGTATAAATGTATACAGTTTTAACTCCGCCCACTTTTTTCTGTTATTAGTTAGATGGTTGTGAAAGTTGGGAGGGTCGTTTTGTTCATGCTGCTTTTGTTTTAGTTACTTAAAGCACTTTGTGTTGCACAAGTTGTCTGAAAAGTGCTACACAGATAAAGTTTGATTGATTGAGAAGAGTGAAGGGAAGGGTGGAAAGAGAGAGAGTCACTAATCAGTCACTTAAAATGATACTTGGAGCCTCTGACGAGCTTCAAAAGTGTCAAAATAGTCTCGATTCAGAGGTCAAAGTTGTTCTTCTGTTGCTTTATTTTATATTTTATTGAGATTTGATTTATTTATAGCGTGTATAAATGTATACAGTTTTGACTCCGCCCACTTTTTTCTGTTATTAGTTAGGCCACGTTTACACGTAGCCGGGTATTTACAAAAACGGATATTTTCCCCTCTACGTTTTCAAAAATATCCTCGTTTACACGGACCCGCATGAAAACGCTGTTAACGTCATGCCAGCCAATCAGAATCCTGGAAAAACATCAACAAATGACGTGTGTAACTTCCAGTTAAGGCTGATTTACGGCGTAGGGTACGCGGCGACGCACACCGTACGGCGCGCATCGCCGCGTAACCTACGCCGTAGGCTCTGCGTCGATTTAACGCGGGACCATAATTCAGGCTTTATTTCCAAGACGGAACGAGAGTCTGAGAGAATTTAAAACAGGTAAAATAAAAGAAAATATTGACGGTGGCCAAACAAATTGTAAACACAGGTCGCACTCATGACGCTGCTGGTGACGTTTCTGTCGCATAATGTGACGTAAATCTCCGTTTTCCTCCATTTTCTCTGTTTAGACGCAAACGTGAAAACTGAGTTTTTTAAAATCTCCACTTTGGCCGGAGTTTTCAGAAATGATCGTTTTTGGGGGCTTTGACCTCCGTTTTCGTGTAAACGAACGGCCAAAACGCATGAAAACGCCTCAGTTTTTGCCACGTGTAAACGGGGCCTTAGATGGTTGTGAAAGTTGGGAGGGTCGTTTTGTTCACGTTGCTTTTGTTTTAGTTACTTAAAGCACTTTGTGTTGCACAAGTTGTCTGAAAAGTGCTACACAGATAAAGTTTGATGGATTTATTGATTGATTAATTGAGACATTTTGTGCTGCAACTACTGCACTACATGCATGTTATACGTGTTCTGATCTTTCTGAGTTTTCACACATCTTGCTTTAGTTTGAATGCATTTTGTTCACTATTATTGCTACCAATGTCCTGATGAAACTCTTTTCCCATGAAAACCAGCTCTAGTAAAGGGTTAAGCGCTCCGGCTGCTGCGACACGTGCACCCATTTGCTCAGTTTTTCCTCCGTTTATTCATAAGCGGCGAAAGCTCAGATATTCTGTGGGTTTCACTCCTCCGCCGTGACCTCGCTCTTATCTTCCCTCGACAACATCCTCCCTCCCTCCCTCCGCCAGCCGGCCGGCCGGCCAGGTGTCCGCCGGCCCGGCCACTTCCCTTTGAATCCAGCGCCTGACAGACGTCGTACACACACCGTATCGAGTGTCACGAGCTTGTGATTTCAGGAAGAGTTCAGCGACTCGAGTGACAGCGTTTGGCCGATGTGCTGCGTACTGAAATAAGTGCTATAAATAAGCGCGGGACTGAGTCAGCGTCTGGGGGGGAAATATAAGAACAATGGTGACGAGACTTTCTAGTGTTAAAAATAAAAACGGTGACAACTACTTTTTCTTTTGTTTTATAGGTGAAAGTGTTTGGTTTCTCCTATTTGGCCGGGTTAGTTTTAGGTGTGAACGGTCAGAGAATCAAACCCAGATGAACCGGACTAAGGCCTTGGCCGGCCGGGGGAAATACTCCCCCGTTTGTGCAGATTTAGTTGAATCTTGGGAACTGGAACCATCTCCCCCATGTCTAGTGGGAATAATCAAGGTGTCACATTTTAAAAGGAGACTGAAGCAGCTGTGGTTCAGAAGGAAGTTCTGAAGTTCTGATCGGTCCTCGGTAGGAATGGATGATATTTTAGAATTTGAGAAAGAAAGAAAGAAAGAAAGAAAGAAAGAAAGAAAGAAAGAAAGAAAGGATGGAAGGATGAAAGGATGAAAGGAAGGAAGGAAGGAAGAAAGAAATGAGCCTGAAAGAAAGAAAGAAAGAAAGGAAGGAAGGAAAGAAGGAAGGAAGGATGGAAAGAAAGGAAGGAGGAAAGAAAGGAAGGATGGAAGGAAGGAAAGAAAGGAAGAAAGAAAGAAAGAAAGAAAGAAAGAAAGAAAGAAAGAAAGGAAGGAAGGAAGGAAGGAAGGAAGGAAGGATGGAAGGAAGGAAGGAAGGAAGGAAGGAAGGAAGGAAGGAAAGAAGGAAGGAGGAAAGAAAGGAAGGATGGAAGGAAGGAAGGAAGAAAGAAAGAAAGAAAGAAAGGAAGGAAGAAAGAAATGAGCCTGAAAGAAAGAAAGAAAGAAAGGAAGGAAGGAAAGAAGGAAGGAAGGAAGGAAGGAAGGAAAGAAAGGAAGAAAGAAAGAAAGAAAGAAAGAAAGAAAGAAAGAAAGAAAGAAAGAAAGAAAGAAAGAAAGAAAGAAAGAAAGAAAGAAAGAAAGAAAGAAAGAAAGAAAGAAAGAAAGAAAGAAAGAAAGAAAGAAAGAAAGATTAATTCCCATTGCTGTAGTTTAGTATTTAGTATCTTTTAGAGCAGTGTTTTGGCTCCAAAGACTGAATGTGGTGATAGATTTATAGTTACAAAGATGGAGTTGAATTGGTATTTTTTTTATCGTTATCAGGATAAATGCCAGAAATGATGGTGATACAGTTTTTAGTCCATACCGCCCATCCCTAGTCCTAGGTTTATATTGTGATTATTTTGCAAATTGTAAGTATATTATAAATGTAATAGTAAATATATTCTAAATTACTGTAGACTATGAGTGTATATATAGTATAGTAGTATAAGTATATTTTAATGTATAAGTATATTATGATATATAGTATATTTATACTACTATAAATAGTGGTGTAAGTATATTATAAATTATAAAGTCGTTACAGTGGATACAGATCTGGTGACAGTAGCAAATATTGTTACTTAAGATGTGGATGGTTTTGGTTGGTTACTTCATCTTTATTTTTGTTTCAATTTATTATTTCAGGAACTCTAGTGAATGTTTTTCACCCTTTTTGAGTTGTATTATTGTTCTTTTGTATGTCTATGTGTAAAACCCCAGGAAGAATAGTCTTCCCATGGTGAAGACTATTGGGGATCCTTATTAAATAAATAAACAAATAAACTACATAAGCCTAATTATTATTTGATGACTCTTAAAACTAAATATAACTCTGAGGGAGTAAAATAAATATTTATTTAAACGTAATTCTTGCCATTTTAAGAATGAGATGTACCTGCTGTATTCTACTGCCCTTACTTTTTAACAACTTGTGCTTTTTATTATTTTACCCCTTTTCTTAATCATTTTATTTGTTATTTACTGTTTAATTGTGTCTTGCCGCTTTTAATGTTGATGTAAAGCACTTTGAATTACCTTGTCTTGAATTGTGCAATACAAATAAACTTGCCTTGCCTTAAAAACAGACTCATCTACTGATTATAAGAGTTGTTTCTGCAAACTCCGCCCACTTCTCATCTCCTAACTTTGGGGATATTTAACACCCGTTTCCACGGCGACCATGCTGGTTTGTTTTCCGGTGATCGATGGATGCGACGCCAGCCGTCGCCGCCTTCAAGCGTCCTCCGTCTCTAACGGGACGGCGAGTCTTCCAGGAAAAGTTTGTGCATGTGTTACTTACTGGCAGCGTCGTGCCCGCAGCAATCGTTTACTGAAACTAGGTCAAGCGTAAAACCGAGCACCCAATCCAACCCTCGGCTACGCTTTGATGACATGTTCTCAGTAACTCGTAAACCTACTGACGATCTGGTTTCTCAACGTTTGGGGAGGCGGGGAGGCGGGAGCGGGGAGGGAGGGAAGGAGGGAAGGAGGCGGCGGCCGCACCTGGAGACAGCAGGCAGATGGCCATGAGCAGCACGTGCTCCTCCTCGTGCAGGTTCAGCTTCTTCAGACCCACTTGGAACTTGACCAGCGGCTCCAGCAGCTCCAGGGTGTGACCCGCTGCAGAGGACGACACCAAACACGCCGTCAGAACCACCGCAGATCCTTTCGCTTACCTACATTTGTTTGGTTATTGGATGGATCCCCGTTAGCTGCCGCCTTGGCGACCACTACACTGCAAAAACAATAATCTTAACAAGAATATTTGTCTTATTTCTAGTTAAAATGTGACATTTTTAGTCAATAAAATCTCATTACACTTAAAACAAGACTCATCACTGGAAAAAACAACAATTTTCACCTGTTTCAAGTAGATTTTCACTTAAAATAAGTAGAAAAATCTGCCAGTGGAACAAGATTTTTTTTGCTTGTAATGAGAAGATAAATCTTGTTCCACTGGCAGATTTTTCTACTTATTTCAAGTGAAAATTTACTTGAAACAGGTGAAAATTGTCAAATAACAAGTTATTTTTCTGGTAATGACTCTTGTTTTAAGTGTAATGAGATTTTTGACAAAAAATGAGACATTTTAACTAGAAATAAGACAAATATTACTGGTAAGATTATGAGTTTTTACAGTGTATTAGAACCACCTGCGGATGTTAACTGTTTTAAGCAGCACCCTTTTATTCAGCTCCTTACCAACGCTTAATTCATTTTATTTTGGAATGTGTTGCATACTCAAACAGGGTTGGGACTTTTACGATATTTTATACAGGGTTTCAAGTTATTTTTAAGTTCCAATAAAGCAGGATGAAAGGACGAAACCCTTTAGAAAAAGTGCAGCGATACGGTGCACTGCAAAAACTCAAAATCTCAATAAGAATATTTCTTATTTCTAGTTAAAATGTCTCATTTTTAGTAAAAAAAAAAACTCATTACACTTAAAACAAGACTCATCACTGGAAAAAACAACAATTTTCACCTGTTTCAAGTAGATTTTCACTTAAAATAAGTAGAAAAATCTGCCAGTGGAACAAGATTTTTTTGCTTGTAAAGAGAAGATAAATCTTGTTCCACTGGCAGATTTTTCTACTTATTTCAAGTGAAAATTTACTTGAAACAGGTGAAAATTGTCAAATAACAAGTTATTTTTCTGGTAATGACTCTTGTTTTAAGTGTAATGAGATTTTTTGACTAAAAATGAGACATTTTAACTAGAAATAAGACAAATATTCCTGGTAAGATTTTGAGTTTTTGCAGTGTAATATTCCTTGGGTCCATAAAGTACATAAAATATTACACAAATGATAACATCTAAGACATAAATACATACAGTCATCAGTAATAGCATAATATCATAATATATTAATAACACTATAATAATACTAACATACTATAATAGCACTAATAATACCATACATTAGTAATATATTTTCAGTCACTGCTATCATTATAATAATTCTACTAATTTCAATATCAATAATAAATTCCCAGTCATATGGTCTGCAGCATTAGGTGAGCCATACGTCGTTTTTTAAAAGTGAATTTGTTTTGTGAGCCAGATATGTGAGGAGGTAAAGGGTTCCGGGACTTTATTGAACGATAGATAACTGAGTGTTTGAGTAGATTAGTTCTGGGAGTTGGAGGTATCCCGTATCCAGAGCTGGTACTTCTGCTGTAATGGTTATGTCTGTCTCTACTATTTAGTAATTGGTTGAAAACATATTCAGGTGTCTGATTGAACATCAGGGGACTCAGGGGAACAGCAATGTTTGACACAACAGCAGTAAGAACAAATACAAAGAGCAGATGTTTATCCGTTTTAGGAGTAAAACTGTGGAACTCATTAGACAACGACCTTAAATTAGCAAACTCAATAAAAGCATACGAGATATTATTCAAAGCAAAGGTAATAGACACATATATAGGAGCACAATAAGCAAACAAAGAAGAATGTACACATGCATGAGATAAAATGACAACCTAAATTGGTTTTGTCGGTTTCTTTAGCATCTTTTCACTTTCTGTTTTCAGAGCAATCATTATTATTACTATTAATACAGTTATTTAAGCTATTATTATTATTATTATTATATTAGTATTATTATTATCATTATTATTATTATTATTATCATTATTATTAGTTATTTAAGCTATTATTATTATTATTATTATTATTATTATTATCATTACAGTTATTTAATCTATTAATAATAATAATAATAATATTATTATTATCATTATCATTATTACAGTTATTTAAGATATTAATAATAATAATAATAATATCATTATTATTATTACAGTTATTTAAGCTATTAATAATAATAAATAATAATATTATTATTATCATTATTAGTTATTTAAGCTATTATTATTATTATTATTATTATTATTATTATTATCATTATTAGTATTATCATTACAGTTATTTAAGCTATTAATAATAATAATAACAATATTATTATTATCATTACTAGTTATTTAAGCTATTATTATTATTATTATTATTATTATTATTATCATTACAGTTATTTAAGCTATTAATAATAATAATAATAATAATAATAATATCATTATTACAGTTATTTAAGCTATTAATAATAATAATAATATCATTATTAATATTACAGTAATTTATGCTATTAATAATAATAATAATAATAATAATAATAATAATAATAATAATAATAATAAATAATAATAATATTATCATTATTATTATTATTATTATTATTATTATTATTATCATTATTACAGTTATTTAAGCTATTATTATTATTATTACTATTATTTTGTGTAGCCTCATGATACTTAATTTGTTCTTTTTGTATATTCTATTCAGTTAAAAGGTGGGCAAGATAAGTGTGATGCTTCAAGCCCAGATCTTTTCGGTCAAAATAATCACAATGTTGACCAGAGAAAAAACCTGTGGATGTTTGTTATTTTGTTTGTTGATTTTTATGCTTGTGATTGACCGAAACAAATATTAACTAACTATTAACTAACTAACTAACGTGGAGGCTCCCTGACGGCTAAATGAGATCCCTCTTTCCTGCAGCAGCTTCAGAGCAGAACCTCTCCGGGTATTCACACATTGTCAACAGAGGAGCGTCTAAGTGTGACAAAGTACAGTGTGTGCTTGTGGCCGCTGCTCTGTGTCAATGAAAATACCTAAAGTGGAAAGAACAGCTCGCAGTTTAGTGCGAGACCGGAGCACAGCGGCGGCCGAGAGGGAAACGTTAGACGACAACAACAACAAAAACACCCAACTTAACTCTGTCAAGAAGGACAAGCTGCTGGAACGCGTTTATAAGAATTGTTACGACTTTCATCCACATTTTCTGCTCTAGAAGAGTCTCGGCAGCAAAAAAACATCACACACCAAGCATAGTGAATGCATCAAGGATCCCAAATGGAGTCGGTAAAAGCGCTGAGACCAACGACGATCCTGGCAGTCGATTAGTCATCAACCATTGAAACCATTAGATTAAACGGCTCTTATTTAGCTCGCAGCTTTTACATTTCGCACGAGGTTGCTTCAATACGACAGAGTATTAGGGCCAAACTAAGACCAAAAAAATTTGGAAATTACGAGAATAAAGTCATAATATAATGAGAATAAAGTTGTAAAATTACGAGAATAAAGTCGTAATGTTGCGAGAATAAAGTCGTAATAGAATAAAGTCGTAATATTATGAGAATAAAGTCGCAATATTACGAGAATAAAGTTGTAACATTACGAGAATAAAGTCGTAACATTACAAAAATAAAGTGGTAATTTATGAGAATAAAGTCGTAATATTACGAGAATAAAGTCTTAATATTATGAGAATATAATTTATGAGAACTCTAACAGGAAGAGCATCTTCTCCATGTGTTAAAATGAGGAATATTGAGCATCTTGTGAAATTATATTTATAATATATATATAATATATTTAATATTACGACTTTATTCTCTTAATTTTACGACTTTATTCTCAAAATATTACGACTTTATTCTCAAAATATTACGACTTTATTCTCAAAATATTACGACTTTATTCTCAAAATATTACGACTTTATTCCCACAACATTATGACTTTATTCTGGTAATTTTACGACTTTATTCTCATATTATTATGACTTTATTTTCGTAATTTCCATTTTTTTTTTGTCTTAGTTTGGCCCTAATACTCCGTCGTACTTCAAAGACACTTTGTTCAAAAATACATCTTTAACTAACTTTACTGCCGTATTGTGTTGCACATACAACTCTTGGCAGAGATAGAAAGGAGAGTGATGCCTCACTCTGTTGAAAAAAAGTGACACATTTTCAGCAGAGATGGGAGTAATTTTATTCTTTTTATATACTTTATGAATTAAGATTGTATGTTTGATTTTGTATTTTATTGTCTGGACCCCAGGAAGACTACTGTAGCTTTAGTTTTGGAATCAGGTAATGGGGATCCTTTTAAATAAACAAATAGGAAGGAAATGAAGGAGCGATGCCTCGCTCTACATTTTTTTTTTGCCAACAATAGTTTTAATATTTAACTGCAACTATTTTTATTATGGATTTTCATCGACTAATCATTGCACCCGTATTCGGTAACAGTTCTTGTTATTGTTGCAGGACCTCGAGGATAATGTGGTGGCATTATACGAGTTTGCCTAATATAAAAATCTAAGTAAAATAAAATAAACTAGTGTGAGGACATTCAAACACTTTCCATGATATTTTGTATTTCATGTTCCCACAATGTTGATCAAAGTCATCGTTACTGATAGAAAAAAATTTGATTGGAACTTTAGTTAGGTTGTCAATCAAACGCGTGGGCGTGGCTCTAAGATGCTCTTTGACCCGCACCTTGTGCTGCAATGATCTAAAGTTAATAAAAGTTGGTACAGACAAGTACCGGATGTCCGCCAGTGTTTCAGCTTCCTCCCCAACATTTGGCATGTTGGGGGTGTGAGCCCCCCCCCCCGTTTTTCCTAGTGCACTGCAAAAACTCAGAATCAAATCAAATCCAAGACTCATCACTGGAAAAAAACAACAATTTTCACCTGTTTCAAGTAGATTTTCATTTAAAATAAGTAGAAAAATCTGCCAGTGGGACAAGATTTTTTTGCTTGTAATGAGAAGATAAATCTTGTCCCACTGTGAAATGTGAAGTGAAAATGTACTTGAAACAGGTGAAAATTGTCAAAAACAAAGTTATTTTTCTGGTAATGACTCTTGTTTTAAAGGAGCATGAGGCTCCTTTTAAGAAATGAGACTCTCTAGCGCCACCCTTCACCACGACGGCCGTTGGGGGTACTGCAGCCAACAGTGAAGCCGGCACGGGAGAACGGGGAGAACGTGCATGCAGCGTCATGTGACGTCACATCCACAGGACAGCGCGGGAAATTCCGGTCACAATTGCAGCACATTTTGCAGCAACAGCCTGTTCAAGGCAAAGGAGAGATACACTAGAGGGCTCATTCTTTTGGGTTTGGAACGCTTCATCTGACATTATTACTAGAAAACTTAAAACGTATACGAATTTCTTTCATAAATCCTGCCACAATCCGGCCTCAAGCTCCTTTAAGTGTAATGAGATTTTTTGAAAAAAAATTAGACATTTTAACTAGAAATAAGACAAATATTCCTGGTAAGATTTTGAGTTTTTGCATTGTGTCATCCTTTCCTGGTCCAGTGAAAGGGCAGCGCTGACCTGTGGCTGCACCATGTCCTATATTGTTTGTCTGTTTTGTTCTCTCTTGGATGGGCTGTAGCGGAAAATCAATTTCCCTTCAGGGATTAATGAAGTATTTTGAATTTAATTTCATACAAACTCTGAGGCCACGCCTGTGCATCGTCTCCACACTCAGGTGAAAAGTTATAAGAATCGTACTTTGTCAGAAACGTTCAGCTTTACAGCCGGGGCTATATTTCCTGACGATGCACTGCAAAAACTCAAAATCTTACCAGGAATATTTGTCTTATTTCTAGTTAAAATGTCTCATTACACTTAAAACAAGAGTAATTACCAGAAAAATAACTTATTTGACAATTTTCACCTGTTTCAAGTAAATTTTCACTTGAAATAAGTAGGAAAATCTGCCAGTGGAACAAGATTTATCTTCTCATTACAAGCGAAAAAATCTTGTTCCACTGGCAGATTTTTCTATTTATTTTAAGTCAAAATCTACTTGAAACAGGTGAAAATTGTTGTTTTTTTTTCCAGTGATGAGTCTTGATTTAAGATTTAAATTTTTTTTTTTACTAAAAATGAGACAAATTTTCTTGTTAAGATTTTGAGATTTTGCAGTGTGCAGCAGCTTCATTTTGTCCTTGAATTTTGTTCTTGCAAGTTTTACTTTATCATCCAAGTGTCTGATGTTTTAGCCTTCAGGGAAATTTGACAAAGAACACGAAGGTCTGCTACCTGCAAGTCACATGAAGCCATGACTCGACTCCTAAATAACAAGAAATAAGATGAAAAGACAAAAACCAGACAGGAAGTTCCTGTTGGGCGGCGATGCTCCGCTCACCTTTGGTGACGTCGTTGATGCAGTATTTGAAGTCGGGCCCCCCGCAGCTCCAGGACATGTCCTCCAGGCTGAACGACTGGTTGGAACGCAGCATGATGATCTCGATGGCACTCGACTTCAACAGAGCGATCTGATCCTCCGCCGTCAGGTCTCTGGAGAACAAACGCAGAATGAAACGCTTTTTTAAGGCCCGAGCACTGACAGTGAAGGCCCTATTTTTTCTTTTTTTTCTTCTTCCGACGAAATGAGGGCCTTTTTTCCCCCTAAACGTGCCCCAAAAGTCACCAAATTTTGCAGGCAAGCCAGACCTGGTGAAAAATGTGATATTTAAAGGTTTGCATTAATGGGCGTGGCCTAATGGCTCAACAGCGCCCCCTAGAAAACTTTGTGCCTCAAGCCCCACAATACGGTTTGACGTACATGCACGGAAATCGGTACACACCTGTATCATGTCGCAACTTAAAGAAAAGTCTCTTGGCGCCATGGCCGAAACCCAACAGGAAGTCGGCCATTTTGAATTAATCGTGTAATTTTGGCACGTTTTATGCTATTCCTTCGGCCGTTAATGCGGCCCGAACCGTAACGTGCACCCAGGTATGTTATACATCAAAATGTGCCTCTCGATCCTGCAACGATGCACATTACTTTTCTCAGTCAAAAGCGTTACCGTGGCGACGATAGACGCCAAAAAGCGCACCCACCCTTCATCTGATTGGTCCATATTTGATAGTTCCTATTTTCTGGCATAACTTTTGAATGGTTTCACATAAAGAGTCGTGGGTGGTGTCATCAGACTTAGTTTTGAGTCCTTGACCTTTATTGGTGAAAATTGCACGCGCGAGGGCCCGTGCATCGCTGCTTGCAGCTTTAATTTTTGTATTGTTTTTAGTTCCTGAAATAGACCGTTATTCACATGTTTATTCTACTTTCATGAAGTCATTGCATGTCTCTCTGTCTTTCCTTTGGTAAATCTGCCTGGAACATTGTGCCGTAAACTGGGGACGACTGTAATTATGTCATCGGGGGGAAATTCCCCAAAGAAATACTGAGACAGTATAAACATCCTTAGCAAAGCGTCTCTATCATGATAATACTTCTCAGGGGGAACTGGCTTAGATTAGACTCATAAATTCACCACTAATCAATGAATGATCGACAGCCGTCATTCAAGTGAGCAGCTTCATTCACCTGGAGACGTCTTGGATCATATTCTCTACTTTTGGAATTCATTTTTACAACGTCCTTCTAGTAGGGCTGGGGATCCATTCAAATGTCAAGAATCGATTCGATTCCGATTCTTAAGATTCAGAATACGATTATCAAGATCTGATTCGATCCGATTCGATTCGATTCCGATTCGATTCGATTCCGATATTGATTTGGGTTAGTGTTATTAAAACTGTTTTTTGAGCTGTTGCATGAATTATATGACTGTAGTTCTGCAACATATTACTACTAGTATTATATTGAGATTCAACAGCAAGTATTGCAGCTAATGATGCTGTAAGGACCAATCAGCTCCCAGAATGCTGATAGAACTGCTTTCAGAAACATCGTGTGGGTCAGAATTACCAAACAGATCCAGGACAGCAAACAGAAACGGATGAAATCGGTTTTATTTTTTCCCACATTCCGTTTTTATTTGTTCCATTTTCGGTCTATTTTGGTTTTTAATTTTTGAGCATTTGGTTTTAAGCATTTTTTGCAAAAGTAACCCCAAGACAGTATATAAAGTAATAAAATATAGACAATTTATGCAATTATAACCTAACACTTTAATGTTTTCATACCTTTAAACATATTTAAAGGCAAAAACATGACGCCAGTTATTCTCGTGTCCAACAAAACATTCCTTTTTTGGGGATAAACAAAAAAATAACCAAAAGTTGTAATGTAATGATGAAAATAATAATAATACATAAATAAATAAAAGAAAAAAAAAACAATCTTTAGACATATGAATCAAATTTTAGGATATTTTTTTTTATATTTCAGAATTAAATATAAAAATATCAAACATTTAACAGGAGGAAGAAGGCAGAAACAAACAAAAAACTCAAAAATGACATGATATTCGGTGGTCCCAGCACTGATTTATTTATTCCTCCGCACTAATTTTTCAGTCCTCCTGATAAACATGGACTTTTATTCCTCAACTTCCCCTGGAAAAAGTCTGTCAGAAGTGAGTTTGAAGGCGCTGGCGGGCGACCAAAACGACAAATATTGTTTCACCGGATGAAATTAAGGATTTCTCCAAGTGCTGAAAACACTTCACGTTAAGGTAAATAAGAAAATAACATTGATCCGGAACCGCCGCGGACATTTTAATGTATCGGGGTCATTCATCGTAGCTTTAAATAGCTGGAGCTGAAGTCGACGTACTTGGACTTTTAGCTGAGTAAAGCAAAATAAACACAGACTACAAAAACATTTAGAAATTTAAGTATTACAAACTGAGTGTGTGTGTGTGTGTGTGTGTGTGTGTGTGTGTGTGTGTGTGTGTGTGTGTGTGTGTGTGTGTGTGTGTGTGTGTGTGTGTGTGTGTGTGTGGGTTCACTGAGCCCTTCCTGAAGATAAAATAGCTCAATATTATCACAGTGTTCTCATGCCAGTCACACACATCACATTGTTCCAGCCCACAATGAGATCCATTTAACAGATAACTGCTGTTTATGTTCCAGAAAGTTCTACTTAACCACCTACACTCACAAACGAGTGCACGTCTGCAGGAGAGACTGACAATCACAGCATGTACAATGAGTGTACGTTTGTAATGCAGCAACACAGCAGTGTGTGTGTGTGTGTGTGTGTGAGAGAGAGTGTGTGTTTACACAATGATAAAAGCAGATGTAGATTTAAAAAGGAGCAACAATCTTTTATGTCTTTTACGCTTACGGAGACCGTTTGTCGTCGTTCCTGCTGAATTTAAGGAGCTGCTCTGTTTGTTTTCTCTTCTCACGTCTCCTGGAAATGCTCAAATATTGTTGAGCTTAGTCTGTGACGACAATCCCAGTCACGTTGCAACAAAGCACCTCTAGATGTGGGAAGGAAATGAGCTTATCTAAATAAGATCATTTTCAACTGGATGAATAAATGAAGGAAATCTGTATTTCCGAGCTTGAAATGCACTGCCGGATACTTTAAATACAAAATTACCCACAATGCACTAGTACAATTATATGATTGTGTATATATTTATATTTTTGATAGATATCTTTGCTGCTGTCACATGGACATTTCTCCAATATGCATATACCTGCAAACAAGCTGCTTTTTTTGGCCAATATTTGCCACTTTAATCAAAACTACGTATCTTCACAACAACATCTTTGGTGGAAAGTAACACACAGAAGTCTTTTGGCCAATCACCTAGAGATGGGCGGTATGGACTAAAAAATGTATCACGATAATTTCTGGCATTTATCCCGATAACGATAAAAATGACGATAAAAAAAATACCAATTCAACTCCATCTTTTTAAATATAAATCTATCTCACTCTCAGATCCGCCATGTTTGTTACACAAAAACCTCATCAACGGGAATTTATCCTTCTTTCTTTCTTTCTTTCTTTCTTTCTTTCTTTCTTTCTTTCTTTCTTTCTTTCTTTCTTTCTTTCTTTCTTTCTTTCTTTCTTTCTTTCTCTCTCAGGCTCATTTCTTTCTGACTCCTTCCTTCCTTCCTTCCTTCCTTCCTTCCTTCCTTCCTTCCATTCTTTTTTCCCCTTCCTTCTTCCCTTCCTTTCTTTCTTTCTTTCTTTCTTTCTTTCTTTCTTTCTTTCTTTCTTTCTTTCTTTCTTTCTTTCTTTCTTTCTTTCTTTCTTTCTTTCTTTCTTTCTTTCTTTCTCTCTCAGGCTCATTTCTTTCTGACTCCTTCCTTCCTTCCTTCCTTCCTTCCTTCCTTCCTTCCATTCTTTTTTCCCCTTCCTTCTTCCCTTCCTTTCTTTCTTTCTTTCTTTCTTTCTTTCTTTCTTTCTTTCTTTCTTTCTTTCTTTCTTTCTTTCTTTCTTTCTTTCTTTCTTTCTTTCTTTCTTTCTTTCTTTCTTTCTTTCTTTCTTTCTTTCTTTCTCTCTCAGGCGCATTTCTTTCTGACTCCTTCCTTCCTTCCTTCCTTCCTTTCTTTTTTCCTTCTTTTTTCCCCTTCCTTCTTTCCTCCTGCTCTCTCCTTCCTTCTTCCCTTCCTCTTTTCTTCCTTCCTTCCTTCCTTCCTTCCTTCCTTCCTTCTTTCCTTGTTTCCTTCCTTCCTTCCTTCCTTCCTTCCTTCCTTCCTTCCTTCCTTCCTTCCTTCCTTCCTTCCTTCCTTCCTTCCTTCCTTCCTTCCTTCCTTTCCTTCCTTCCTTCCTTCCTTCCTTCCTTCCTTTCATCCTTCCTTCCTTTCCTTCCTTTCCTTCCTTCCTTCCTTCCTTCCTTCCTTCCTTCCTTCCTTCCTTTCCTTCCTTCCTTCCTCCAAACGGGTACCAACCCCATATTAGAGAGAGTACAGTGATCCCTCGCAATAACGCGGCTCACCTTTCACGTCTCGCTGTTTCACGGATTTGCATTGTGCGTTGTGTTCTGCATTCTGATTGGCTAAACCAGGATTCGGCAACCCGCGGCTCTTTAGCGCCGCCCTAGTTGCTCCCTGGAGCTTTTTCAAAGATGTTTGACCTTTTTTTTTCCTTTTTCCTTTCCTTTTTAATCTTGACATTTCAACTTTTTTCTCGACATTTCGACTTTTTTCTCGACACATTCGACTTTTTTCTCGAAATTTTGACTATTTCCTCGACATTTCGACTTTTTTCTCAACATTTCGCCATTTGCTTTCATTCTAAGGCTTATATAACACTTTTCATTTTTTGCGGCTCCAGACATATTTGTTTTTGGTATGTACTGCACATATACATGTACGTAAAACAGCTTGCCAAATTTAAGTTTGCAAATTTTCTCCAAAACCCATAATGTCGACAAAACATTATCACGTTCAAATCCAATTACTGTATATGTATTTGAATACCTAAAACGCCAAGAATAAATGTCACTGCATGACAGAGAAATCACACCTACACTGCTCTAAAAGCAAAAATCTACTAGAATCTGTCTGGTTTTTCCCTGCTGTTCCTTCATGCAGACAAAAACAAGACTGAATTCGACTGATTGCTGCATCATTTTTTTCCACTACAATAATGTAGCAGAGAAATTCTCATCTCATGTTTACTGCACGTCAACAACAGTTTTTCCCCTGGATAAAACCCGTCAGCTCCATTCAGCTATTGCACACTCTGCGTGTGTTCATACATTTATGAAAGTTTCCTCTGAGCCCAGCGTGTAATTACCACGCTGCGGCCTGTTCCGGTGTATTCTTGGAAGAGCTTGTTTGTGTTTTTTTTTTTTTTTTATCTGGCCCATTAATGTCCTGCATCCATGTGGGCCGTGATTGGATGTGCTCTGTGCGTACGAGGGGAAGTCATTCATGTTGTTTGCTGCTGTGCTTTGATCCAGCAGGGTTTTACTTGCTGATGAATAATAACCGGGGAGAACAGAGAGCAGCGGGGAGTCGTGCCGGACCACGCTGAGACCTTACACATCCCTGCTGCTTCCCGCTCAGACCTGTCCAAGGTGTTCCTGGTGCATCTCCGCACAATTTACAATCTGCTCCACACATTCATCCCTTTCCTTGTAGAAAAATATGAAAAAATCCAGTGGGGGAAGTAGGGCTGGGCGATATATCGAGATTTTAATATATATCGATATATTTTCAAAAACGATATGGTACCAGACAATATCGTTTATATCGATTTAAAAAAAAAAAAAAAAAAAAAAAAAAAACTTTTTTTTTTTTTTTTACATTTTTTTTTTATGATTTTGATATAGCTTATTCTGTGACAAATTGACTTGAATGTTTTATTTGAGATTTGCACAAATGTTTTGTTATTTGCACAACTGTGAACCTCAGTGGAAAAGTCTGCCTGTTACTGTCTACATTGCATTAATTGTACAGTGTATTTTAATTTAATTGTTATGCAGGAAAGGGATATTTGTTTTATTTTATTCAAGAAGCATTTTTATTCTATATATGCAGGCAGTTTATTTTTATTTCATTTGTTTTATACATGTTGATATTGTGCAGACCTCTGTTAATAAAGGAACCTGTGTGACATTTGGCACGAGGCTTTGTGTTAAAACTGACTGTTTTTTTAAGGGTTTGCCTCAGAAAAAATGAAGCTAACAGAGATGCTATGCTATAATGCTTTGGGGGAAACCCCAATTAAGGCACAGAAAAAATATCGAGATATATATCGAGTATCGCCATTTAGCTAGAAAATATCGAGATATGACTTTTGGTCCATATCGCCCAGCCCTAGGGGGAAGGGAAGGGTGCACGCTTGACACATGATGCAATAGAGGCAGGTTGATGGGGTCATGTCTTCATGATCCAGAAATCCCTTACCCTACCTTTAATCACTCTTGAAATGAGTTAGTACACTGCAAAAACTCAAAATCTTAACAAGAATATTTGTCTTATTTCTAGTTAAAACGTCTCATCTTTAGTCAAAAAAAATCTCATTACACTTAAAAACAAGACTCATCACTGGAAAAAACAACAATTTTCACCTGTTTCAAGTATATTTTCACTTAATAAGTAGAAAAATTATTCTGCCAGAGGAACAACATTTTTTTTTGCTTGTAATGAGAAGATAAATCTTGTCCCACTGGCAGATTTTTCTACTTATTTCAAGTGAAAATTTACTTGAAACAGGTGAAAATTGTCAAATAACAAGTTATTTTTCTGGTGATGAGTCTTGTTTTAAGTGTAATGAGATTTTTTGACTAAAAATGAGACATTTTAACTAGAAATAAGACAAATATTCCTGGTAAAATTTAGAGTTTTTGCAGCGTATTCATTTCTCCCGCCCTCTGACCCATTGCTCCGGTTTAAAATTAAATCACATTAGATCTGATGCATTCAGAAAACCTTCCCCAGCATTTGGTGGAAGCTATGTTCCCTCCAGAACCCACAATTCAGTTCGGCCTCGCTTGATATCCCACCCATTGAAACAGACGGACAGGGACCGGGGTTCGGCTTAATCTGGGCTCATTTTGGCATTTAAAGCTCAGTTATAATAATAATAATAATAATAATGTTTATACCACCGACAGATGAGCATGTTCCAAACCTGCATGAATTGGACCAAACGAGGCCTTTGGTCTGTGACGTATAAGTTAGCTTTGATCGTTCTGAAGGCTCCAATAAACATAAAGAAGTGGTGGATATCCGGCCGGGTTAAAGGAGGAAATGCTGTCAGTCACGACACATTTGGGCCAATTTTGAGCCAAAACAGCAACTATAAAAACTATAAAGCCTTAAGCCTAATTTTAGGTTCTGCGTTAAACCAACGCAGAGCCAACGCCGTGGCTGTGACGCCGTCCTGAATCCTTCGGACTTCTCCGTCACTCCATTTTGCCGCGTACCCCGCGTACCCTACGGCGTGGGCTCTGCGTTGATTTAACGCAGAAGCATAATTCAGCCTTAAAGGCCACGTTTCCACATAGCCGGGTATTTACAAAAACAGATATTTCCCCCTCTACGTTTTGAAAAATACCATCATTTACAGGAACCTGCATAAATATTTGTTAAGGTGCTATGAGCAGCCAAACCTACAGGGGGCAGTGTAACGAGAAGATAAAGTCATGCTAGCCAATCAGAATCCTGGAAAAAACCATCAACAAATGACACGAGTAACTTCCAGTTACTTCCAAGATGAACGGGAGTCTTTCGTTTGGAGTGACAGAGAAGTGGAGTTACTTCTCGACATTTTGACTTTTTTCTTGACATTTCGACTTTTTTCACAAAATTTCGATTTTTTTCTCAAAATGTCAACTCTTTTCTCCACATTTTTGACTTTTTTCTCTTCATTTTTGACTTTTTTCTCCCCATTTTCGACTTTTTTCTCTTCATTTTTGACTTTTTTCTCGACATTTCATCTTTTTTCACAAAATTTCGCCTTTTTTCTCAAAATTTCAACTTTTTTCTCAAAATTTCTCAAAATTCCTCAACAACGGATATTTCCCCCTCTACGTTTTGAAAAATACCATCATTTACAGGAACCTGCATAAATAGCTGTTAAGGTGCTATGAGCAGCCAAACCTACAGGGGGCAGTGTAACGAGAAGATAAAGTCATGCTAGCCAATCAGAATCCTGGAAAAAAACATCAACAAATGACACGAGTAACTTCCAGTTACTTCCAAGATGAACGAGAGTCTTTCGTTTGGAGTGACAGAGAAGTAAAGTTACCTCTCGACATTTTGACTTTTTTCTTGACATTTCGAATTTTTTCACAAAATTTCGACTTTTTTCTCAAAATTTCAACTCTTTTCTCAACATTTCGACTTTTCTCTCCACATTTTCGACTTTTTTCTCTTCATTTTTGACTTTTTTCTCCACATTTTCGACTTTTTTCTCTTCATTTTTGACTTTTTTCTCGACATTTCATCTTTTTTCACAAAATTTCGCCTTTTTTCTCAAAATTTCAACTTTTTTCTCAAAATTTCTCAAAAACTGATATTTCCCCCTCTAGGTTTTGAAAAATACCATCATTTACAGGAACCTGCATAAATAGCTGTTAAGGTGCTATGAGCAGCCAAACCTAAAATCTTAACAAGAATATTTGTCTTATTTCTAGTTAAAACGTCTCATCTTTAGTCAAAAAAAATCTCATTACACTTAAAACAAACTCATCACTGGAAAAAACAACAATTTTCACCTGTTTCAAGTAGATTTTCACTTCAAATAAGTAGAAAAATTATTCTGCCAGAGGAACAACATTTTTTTTTGCTTGTAATGAGAAGATAAATCTTGTCCCACTGGCAGATTTTTATACTTATTTCAAGTGAAAATTTACTTGAAACAGGTGAAAATGGTCAAATAACAAGTTATTTTTCTGGTGATGAGTCTTGTTTTAAGTGTAATGAGATTTTTTGACTAAAAATGAGACATTTTAACTAGAAAATTTCGAAAGATTTCGAAAACTAGAAAATTTTGATTTTTTTCTCAAAATTTCAACTCTTTTCTCAACATTTCGACTTTTTTCTCCACATTTTCGACTTTTTTCTCTTCATTTTCGACTTTTTTCTCTTCATTTTTGACTTTTTTCTCGACATTTCATCTTTTTTCACAAAATTTCGCCTTTTTTCTCCAAATTTCAACTTTTTTCTCAAAATTCCTCAAAAACTGATATTTCCCCCTCTAGGTTTTGAAAAATACCATCATTTCCAGGAACCTGCATAAATAGCTGTTAAGATGCTATGAGCAGCCAAACCTACAGGGGGCAGTGTAACGAGAAGATAAAGTCATGCTAGCCAATCAGAATCCTGGAAAAAAACATCAACAAATGACACGAGTAACTTCCAGTTACTTCCAAGATGAACGAGAGTCTTTCGTTTGGAGTGACAGAGAAGTGGAGTTACTTCTCGACATTTTGACTTTTTTCTTGACATTTCGACTTTTTTCACAAAATTTTGACTTTTTTCTCAAAATTTCAACTCTTTTCTCAACATTTCGACTTTTTTCTCCACTTTTTCGACTTTTTTCTCTTCATTTTTGACTTTTTTCTCTTCATTTTTGACTTTTTTCTCCACATTTCATCTTTTTTCTCAAAATTCCAACTTTTTTCTCAAAATTCCTCAAAAACTGATATTTCCCCCTCTACGTTTTGAAAAATACCATCATTTACAGGAACCTGCATAAATATCTGTTAAGGTGCTATGAGCAGCCAAACCTACAGGGGGCAGTGTAACGAGAAGATAAAGTCATGCTAGCCAATCAGAATCCTGGAAAAAAACATCAACAAATGACACGAGTAACTTCCAGTTACTTCCAAGATGAACGAGAGTCTTTCGTTTGGAGTGACAGAGAAGTAAAGTTACTTCTCAACATTTTGACTTTTTTCTCGACATTTCGACTTTTTTAACAAAATTTCGACTTTTTTCTCAAAATTTCAACTCTTTTGTCAACATTTCGACTTTTTTCTCCACATTTTAGACTTTTTTCTCTTCATTTTTGACTTTTTTCTCCACATTTTCGACTTTTTTCTCTTCATTTTTGACTTTTTTCTCGACATTTCATCTTTTTTCACAAAATTTCGCCTTTTTTCTCAAAATTTCAACTTTTTTCTCAAAATTCCTCAAAAACGGATATTTCCCCCTCTACGTTTTGAAAAATACCATCATTTACAGGAACCTGCATAAATAGCTGTTAAGGTGCTATGAGCAGCCAAACCTAAAATCTTAACAAGAATATTTGTCTTATTTCTAGTTAAAACGTCTCATCTTTAGTCAAAAAAAATCTCATTACACTTAAAACAAACTCATCACTGGAAAAAACAACAATTTTCACCTGTTTCAAGTAGATTTTCACTTCAAATAAGTAGAAAAATTATTCTGCCAGAGGAACAACATTTTTTTTTGCTTGTAATGAGAAGATAAATCTTGTCCCACTGGCAGATTTTTATACTTATTTCAAGTGAAAATTTACTTGAAACAGGTGAAAATGGTCAAATAACAAGTTATTTTTCTGGTGATGAGTCTTGTTTTAAGTGTAATGAGATTTTTTGACTAAAAATGAGACATTTTAACTAGAAAATTTCGAAAGATTTCGAAAACTAGAAAATTTTGATTTTTTTCTCAAAATTTCAACTCTTTTCTCAACATTTCGACTTTTTTCTCCACATTTTCGACTTTTTTCTCTTCATTTTCGACTTTTTTCTCTTCATTTTTGACTTTTTTCTCGACATTTCATCTTTTTTCACAAAATTTCGCCTTTTTTCTCCAAATTTCAACTTTTTTCTCAAAATTCCTCAAAAACTGATATTTCCCCCTCTAGGTTTTGAAAAATACCATCATTTCCAGGAACCTGCATAAATAGCTGTTAAGATGCTATGAGCAGCCAAACCTACAGGGGGCAGTGTAACGAGAAGATAAAGTCATGCTAGCCAATCAGAATCCTGGAAAAAAACATCAACAAATGACACGAGTAACTTCCAGTTACTTCCAAGATGAACGAGAGTCTTTCGTTTGGAGTGACAGAGAAGTGGAGTTACTTCTCGACATTTTGACTTTTTTCTTGACATTTCGACTTTTTTCACAAAATTTTGACTTTTTTCTCAAAATTTCAACTCTTTTCTCAACATTTCGACTTTTTTCTCCACTTTTTCGACTTTTTTCTCTTCATTTTTGACTTTTTTCTCTTCATTTTTGACTTTTTTCTCCACATTTCATCTTTTTTCTCAAAATTCCAACTTTTTTCTCAAAATTCCTCAAAAACTGATATTTCCCCCTCTACGTTTTGAAAAATACCATCATTTACAGGAACCTGCATAAATATCTGTTAAGGTGCTATGAGCAGCCAAACCTACAGGGGGCAGTGTAACGAGAAGATAAAGTCATGCTAGCCAATCAGAATCCTGGAAAAAAACATCAACAAATGACACGAGTAACTTCCAGTTACTTCCAAGATGAACGAGAGTCTTTCGTTTGGAGTGACAGAGAAGTAAAGTTACTTCTCAACATTTTGACTTTTTTCTTGACATCTCGACTTTTTTCACAAAATTTCGATTTTTTTCTCAAAATTTCAACTCTTTTCTCAACATTTCGACTTTTTTCTCCACATTTTCGACTTTTTTCTCTTCATTTTTGACTTTTTTCTCCACATTTTCGACTTTTTTCTCTTCATTTTTGACTTTTTTCTCGACATTTAATCTTTTTTCACAAAATTTCGCCTTTTTTCTCAAAATTTCAACTCTTTTCTCAACATTTCGACTTTTTTCTCCACATTTTCGACTTTTTTCTCTTCATTTTTGACTTTTTTCTCCACATTTTCGACTTTTTTTCTCTTCATTTTTGACTTTTTTCTCCACATTTACGACTTTTTTCTCTTCATTTTTGACTTTTTTCTCGACATTTCATCTTTTTTCACAAAATTTCGCCTTTTTTCTCAAAATTTCAACTTTTTTCTCAAAAATTCTCAAAATTCCTCAAAAACGGATATTTCCCCCTCTACGTTTTGAAAAATACCATCATTTACACAAACCCGCATAAATACACTGTTAAGTTGCTATGAGCAGCCAAACCTACAGGGGGCAGTGTAACGAGAAGATAAAGTCATGCTAGCCAATCGGAATCCTGGAAAAAAACATCAACAAAGACATGAGTAACTTCCAGTTACTTCCAAGATGAACGAGAGTCTTTCGTTTGGAGTGACAGAGAAGTGGAGTTACTTTTAAGTGTGACTTTAGAATATAAAACAGGTAAAATACAAGAAAATATTGACGGTGGCCGAACAAATTGTAAACACAGGTGTCACTCATGACGCTGGTGACGATTCTGTCGCATAATGTGGCGTTCTGAAGCCTAAATGTCCGTTTCTCTCCGTTTACAAGCAAACGTGAAGACGGAGTTTTTGCAAATCTCCACTTTGGCCGGAGTTTTCAGAAATGATGGTTTTTGGTGACTTTGAGCTCCGTTTTCGTGTAAACGAACGGCCAAAACGCATGAAAACGCCACCGTTTTTGCCACGTGTAAACGGGGCCCAAATTCCCACCTGAATCCCGGGACCATCTTGGCAAAGCCGATGACCTTCTGGATGCTGTAGGACACCAGGTCGGCCAGGTGGGGCAGCATGGACAGCTTGGTGTCCTCCTCGCTGGAGTCCGGGCTGCTGGCTCCGTCCTGGTACATCATCAGCAGGTTGCTGAAGTTCATCTTGGTGTCCACGGATTCTGTTGGAGGAAGATTGGAGAGAAGATGGAGAGGAGGAGAGGGCAAAGGTTAAAGTCTGTTTCAAGAGTGAACTATGTATCATCTTTCTGGCAAAAACATGCATCATCAAAATACTGAACAGATTAAAGTTTAAGTCAACTATAAGCATTTAAATCTTTTTAGAAACCCAACACATTTGCACTAATAAAATTGACGGTACAGAGCAACAAAAAGAACCCGTTTTAGAGACAGTTTTTAATCCTACAGCTACACTGCAAAAAAAATCTAAATCTTACCAGGAATATTTGTCTTATTTCTAGTTAAATATCTCATTTTTAGTCAAAAAATCTCATTACACTTAAAACAAGAGTCATTGACCAGAAAAATAACGTATTTGACAATTTTCAAGTACATTTTCACTTGAAATAAGTAGAAAAATCTGCCAGTGGGACAAGATTTATCTTCTCATTACAAGCAAAAAAATCTTGTTCCAATGGCAGATTTTTCTACTTATTTCAAGTGAAAATCTACTTGAAACAGGTGAAAATTGTTGTTTTTTCCAGTGATGAGTCTTGTTTTAAGTGTAATGAGATTTTTTTTTTACTAAAAATTACCGGTAGACATTTTAACTAGAAATAAGACAAATATTCTTGTTAAGATTTTGAGTTTTTGCAGTGTAGTTTTTATCTTACAGTTGTAACAAAACTTAATCTACTCAAAAACAAACTGTAAACTGATATGACGGATTGTGTGGATGTGTGGGCTGTTTTCAATTATTTATTGGTTTTAATCAGTTGTTTGTTTTATTTTGTGTTGTGTGTAAATGTTTTATATACTACAGTATTTATCTATTTATTTTTTAGCACTGACTGATGGCACTTTTCATTTCGTTGTTATATAACCATGACAACACTGCAAAAACTCAAAATCTTTGAGAATATTTGTCTTATTTCTAGTTAAAATGTCTCATTTTTAGTAAAAGAAAATCTCAAAGTCTCAAAACAAGACTCATCAATGAAAAAAACAACAATTTTCACTAGTTTCAAGTAGATTTTCACTTAAAATAAATAAGTATAAAAATCTGCCAGTGGAACAAGATTTTTTTGCTTGTAATGAGAAGATAAATCTTGTTCCACTGGCAGATTTTTCTACTTATTTCAAGTGAAAATGTACTTGAAAAAGGTGAAAATAGGTCAAATAACAAGTTTTTTTTTTTCTGGTGATGACTCTTGTTTTGTAATAAGATTTTTTGACTAAAAATTAGACATTTTAACTAGAAATAAGACAAATATTCCTGGTAAGATTTTGAGTTTTTGCAGTGAATATAGATTTAATCTAAATCTAATCCTTAAAGATGCAGTTATGTACAGAAGTATTTGGAAAATGATGAGTTCTTATGACTTTACATTAGACACTCCAAAATCTTTATGACCAAGGACTCCAAAATTATTATAATTATCAAAATGATTTAGACAACGGAGTAAAAAGAAGCTAAATGTCCAGGTGGGGGTCATTTCCTCAAGAATAAAGTTGTGGAGCTGACGTCGGGGATTGAGCTGGTATTTGGCAGCCGTTTGACTGAAGCTATGAATATGAAGTGTGAGGAGATTTCAACAAGGCATAGTTCCACTGCAAAAACAAAAACACTCAGGAGTCGGGATTGTAAAAACAGATGCTTTACGAGAAACCGGTCAAACCACAAGTATCATGTGAGAGGGGGGGGGTGTCAGATTAGACTTTACACGAAAACCTTTTAAAAAGGCTTCAATATTAATGTCCTGGAATCAGATTCTTTGAACAGATGAAACCAAGACTGACTGGTATTAGAACAATGGAGAGAGAAAAGAGTGGAGACGGAGGAGAAGAGCTCCTCCTGTGTCGAGCACGGTGGAGGTGGAGTTATGGTACGGTAGGGATGGGCGGTATGGACTAAAAAATGTATCACGATAATTTCTGCTATTTATCCTGATAACGATAAAAATGACGATAAAAAAAAATACCAATTCAACTCCACCTTTTTAACTATAAATCTATCTCCACATTCAGTCTTTGGAGCCAAATCACTGCTCTAAAAGATACTAAATACTACTAAACTACTCCAATTAAATTGAATTAATAAAAACCAGTTAAATTAGTCCACCTGTACTGCAAAACTGGAATGACTCCTCGCTCTCAGATCTGGCATGTTTGTTACACAAAAATGTCATCAACGAGAATTTAATCTTTCTTTCTTTCTTTCTTTCTTTCTGGCTCATTTCTTTCTTTCTTTCTTTCTTTCTTTCTTTCTTTCTTTCTTTCTTTCTTTCTTTCTTTCTTTCTTTCTTTCTTTCTTTCTTTCTTTCTTTCTTTCTTTCTTTCTTTCTTTCTTTCTATCATTTTCACCAGGACTTGATATGGAATTAAGAGTTGAAGTTGAAATGTATTCTTTTTTTTTTTTTTTTTTTTTTTTTTTTTTTTTGGGCCGCTGGGTGGCGCAGTGGGTTAAGCAGCGGCTCATATACTGAGGCTACCGTCCTCCTGCAGCGGTCGCAGGTTCGAATCCCGGCCTGCGCACCTTTGCTGCATGTCATCCCCGATCTCTCTCTACCCCTTTCATATCTGCAGCTTGAATAAAGGGCCACTAGAGCCCAAAAAAATCTTTAAAAAAAAAAAAAAAAGAAATGTATTCTTTTTTAACTCATCTCTTACTCTTTAATTTTACATTCTGCTTAAAACTTTTACCTTTTGAAGCACTTTGAATTGTCTTGTGGATCAAATGTGTTATACCAGGGATCGGCAACCCTTTAACTCTTTAGCGCCGCCCTAGTGGCTCCTGGAGCTTTTAAAAAAAATGTTTGACCTTTTTTTTCCCTTTTTTTCTTCTTTTTTTTCTTTTTTCCTTTTTATTCACTTTTTTTTCTTATTTTTTTTCCTTTTTTCTTCTTGTCTTCTTCTTTTTCCTTTCCTTTTTAATCTCGACATTTCGACTTTTTTCTCGTCATTTCAACTTTTTCCTCGACATTTTGACTTTTTTGTCATCATTTCAACTTTTTCTCGACATTTTTTCTCAGTGCATAATGAAAAAAAAATCTTCCCCCAGTTACAACTAATATATATATTACACAAGACTTTTTATTTTTTGCGGCTCCAGACATATTAGTTTTTTTGTGTTTTTGGTCCAATACAGCTCTTTCAACATTTTGGGTTGCCCACCCATGTGCTATACAAACAAACTGCAGATGGATTCTGGTGCAAAACACACTTAACACGCTTAACACGCTTAAAATAAGACAATTTTGACGAGATTCATGTAATATCAGGCTTATTTATAGAGGGGCTTTTGTTTTGTTTTTTTGCAGTGTACGAAAGCAACTAAGTACTTTTTAAAAGGCAAAGAAAAGGAATAATCTTCAGGGACTGTGTCAGTTGCCTCATTTCACCCCAGTAAAAGACACTTTTCAGTTACTGCAGACAGACTGAAAGCTGCAGTGAAGGGCGGAGAAAAGCGTCTCCAGGAAAGAAACTCGTGACTGAAACTCAGACTGTCGGCACTCACACGACTGCAAATGATTTTTATCCAAGCATTAAACATGAGGGTTATATTTAAAATGATACGCTGCAGGTACTTTGCTGACAATGGCTGTAATTCCTCAACGTTAAACGCTACTTTCCAGGTACTTCTGTACATAACTGCAAATAATGACAGTAATAAACCTTTAGACGTGTTTTTATGCAGCGAGAAACCCCCGCTATGGCGGAGAGAGGGCTGCGGATGTTTCACAGTACTTTAGCTGGCACGTGCTTCATTAAACCTCCTCACTCGTGTCCTTGGTAAAGATAACCCTGAAAGATGAAAGCAAACTGAGCTTAAAGAGGAAGAAGAAGAAGCCTATTGATCTCACCAGGTGAGTGGTTGAAGGAATCGGAGGAGGCGTCGGAGAGGGAGTGGAGCGAGGCCGCTCGGCTGGCGCTGCGCGTCACCGGCCCGTCGCGCACTGGAGGCTACGAGAGAAAGAGAGAGGGAAAAACAAACATAAATACTAGGCCTGTGTTGAAAAAATCGATTTTCTGATTCTAAATCGATTCTCATATTAATTCCTAAAAATTGATTTGTATGTCTAAAGATCGATTTTTTCTTTTTTTCTTTTCATCATTACATTACAACTTTTGGTATTTTTGAGTTTATGCCAAAAAAAGGATGTTTTGTTGGACACAATGTTTTTGCCTTTAAATATGTTTAAAGGTATGAAAACATTAAAGTTTTCAGTTATAATTACTTAAATTGTCTACAGGACTGTCTCAGAAAATTAGAATATTGTGATAAAGTTCTTTATTTTCTGTAATGCAATTAAAAAAACCTAAAATGTCATAATTCTGGATTCATTACAAATCAACTGAAATATTGCAAGCCTTTTATTATTTTAATATTGATGATTATGGTTTACAGTTTAAGATTAAGATTCCCAGAATATTCTAATTTTTTAGATAGGATATTTGAGTTTTCTTAAGCTGTAAGCCATGATCAGCAATATTAAAATAATAAAAGGCTTGCAATATTTCATTTGTTTGTCATTCGTTTTTTTAAAAAATTTTTTTGATTAAAACATTTTTTTTTTTTCATCATTACATTTTTGCCTGCCAAACTTTAATCCCAGTAGTTTTGGAAACTCCTGAACTAAATGAACTTTTCTTTAGAGAAAATGCTGGACATTTCAGCTTAAATTTCTAAATGTTATATTAGTTCAATGAAGTTCATATTATCTATATTTACTATAGCTTGTTTGGTTTCTCTGTTATCGGACACGGTTTGTCATGAAATACCTGAAAAATGCCGGTTCTTCATGTCCAGCTGTGTGTGGTGACAGAATAAATCAGACAAGCTAAAATAATCTGTTTACTGCTTGAGCTGTTGCAATTTCTTTCTTTTTTTGCACTTTAAATGGATATTGAAATGCCTATTTGAGTTATTTATTTCTTGGTTATTTCACAATAATTATTGTGAAATTATTATTTCAATAGTTATTTTACAGTCATATAATCCAGGCAACACTAACCCAAATAAATATCCAATCGGATCGGATCGAATCAAATGGTGATAATCGATTCTGAATCTTAAGAATCGGAATCGAATTGATTCTTGACATTTGAATCGATCCCCAGCTCTAATAAACAGTTCCAGATTCTTCTTCCTGCGTCCTACTCGGAGTGGAGAGTCAGAACGACACACCCCCCCCCCCGCCCCACAAGTCCCGCCGGCTGTTTCGCATAAACGGAGTTCCTTTCGACTCTGAGATGAAAAACTTGTGCTGGCCGGACGGACGCAAATGAGAAAAGTGCCTGTCGGCTCGGCGGCGGCTCCGAGCACGTGCACGGATGCTGACGACAGGAAGCGCTGACAGCAGCGGCAGCGGCCGCGTGTGCACAGATTGAAAGGGCCTGCTGAATGTATGTTGAATGTTTTGGACATGTGTTCCAGCTCAGGCTTCACCGCCGTCGTCGTCGTCGTCCCGCGCTGCTAGGGTCGCCACCCGTCCCGTAAAGTACGGAATTGTCCTTTATTTGAGAAAAAAATGTTGCGTCCCGTATTGAACTAATACGGGACACGATTTGTACCGTATTTTCATTAACTTTTACACCATATTCTAGTTGAATTATTGAAATAAATTAACCTTTACACCATATTCTAGTTGAATTATTGAAATAAGTTAACTTTTACACCATATTCTAGTTGAATTATTGAAATAAATTAACTTTTACACCATATTCTAGTTGAATTATTGAAATAAATGAACTTTTACACCATATTCTAGTTGAATTATTGAAATAAATTAACTTTTACACCATATTCTAGTTGAATTATTGAAATAAGTTAACTTTTACACCATATTCTAGTTGAATTATTGAAATAAATTAACTTTTACACCATATTCTAGTTGAATTATTGAAAAAAATTAACTTTTACACCATATTCTAGTTGAATTATTGAAATAAATTAACTTTTACACCATATTCTAGTTGAATTATTGAAATAAATTAACTTTTACACCATATTCTAGTTGAATTATTGAAATAAGTTAACTTTTACACCATATTCTAGTTGAATTATTGAAATAAATTAACTTTTACACCATATTCTAGTTGAATTATTGAAATAAATTAACTTTTACACCATATTCTAGTTGAATTATTGAAATAAATTAACTTTTACACCATATTCTAGTTGAATTATTGAAATAAATTAACTTTTACACCATATTCTAGTTGAATTATTGAAATAAATTAACTTTTACACCATATTCTAGTTGAATTATTGAAATAAATTAACTTTTACACCATATTCTAGTTGAATTATTGAAATAAATTAACTTTTACACCATATTCTAGTTGAATTATTGAAATAAATTAACTTTTACACCATATTCTAGTTGAATTATTGAAATAAATTAACTTTTACACCATATTCTAGTTGAATTATTGAAATAAATTAACTTTTACACCATATTCTAGTTGAATTATTGAAATAAATTAACTTTTACACCATATTCTAGTTGAATTATTGAAATAAATTAACTTGTACACCATATTCTAGTTGAATTATTGAAATAAATTAACTTTTACACCATATTCTAGTTGAATTATTGAAATAAATTAACTTTTACACCATATTCTAGTTGAATTATTGAAATAAATTAACTTGTACACCATATTCTAGTTGAATTATTGAAATAAATTAACTTTTACACCATATTCTAGTTGAATTATTGAAATAAATTAACTTTTACACCATATTCTAGTTGAATTATTGAAATAAGTTAACTTTTACACCATATTCTAGTTGAATTATTGAAATAAATTAACTTTTACACCATATTCTAGTTGAATTATTGAAATAAATTAACTTTTACACCATATTCTAGTTGAATTATTGAAATAAATTAACTTTTACACCATATTCTAGTTGAATTATTGAAATAAATTAACTTTTACACCATATTCTAGTTGAATTATTGAAATAAGTTAACTTTTACACCATATTCTAGTTGAATTATTGAAATAAATTAACTTTTACACCATATTCTAGTTGAATTATTGAAATAAATTAACTTTTACACCATATTCTAGTTGAATTATTGAAATAAATTAACTTTTACACCATATTCTAGTTGAATTATTGAAATAAATTAACTTTTACACCATATTCTAGTTGAATTATTGAAATAAATTAACTGTTACACCATATTCTAGTTGAATTATTGAAATAAGTTAACTTTTACACCATATTCTAGTTGAATTATTGAAATAAATTAACTTTTACACCATATTCTAGTTGAATTATTGAAATAAATTAACTTTTACACCATATTCTAGTTGAATTATTGAAATAAATTAACTTTTACACCATATTCTAGTTGAATTATTGAAATAAATTAACTTTTACACCATATTCTAGTTGAATTATTGAAATAAATTAACTTTTACACCATATTCTAGTTGAATTATTGAAATAAATTAACTTTTACACCATATTCTTCACCTGTAGGATATATTCTACATCTGGGCTGATGTGGACATACGTAGCATAGGAGGCTATTTCAGTTGCTAGTATGGTTGTCTGTCTGTACAGTCATGCAAGTTCAATGCTATTATAGCACTTTAAACTTTAAATCAAAGCATTTTGTTTTTTCATATAAAATAAACACATTTTTATTCAGTTTAGAAGTTTTGGGGCTTTTTTTTGGCTCCTGCGCTGCTGAAATCAGGGCGTCCCTTATTTCTATTTCTGAAAGGTGGCAACCCTACGCGCTGCCTCTCTCCCGCTCTCATGAATGTTAATATCAGGAGTATGAAAGCTCCTGGTGATGCTACGCCAAAGTTATTTCAGAGACTGTTGAGACTGCAGCGCCCAGGACTGGACGCCTGTGTTTCCATGCATCAATAACCCTTTTAAAACCCGAATATTAGCAATAACCCGGTTTTGCACGGCCATGTAAACACCAATAACTCCTTTGAATAACCTGAATTTGCTCATATTACGGTTTTTAAAAACCTGAATATTCTGGTTTTTAAAAACCTGAATATTCCCCTGGGTTACTCCTTTTAAAACCCGAATATTTTGTCATGTAAACGCCAAACGGAATATCCCCATCAAACGGAACATGAATGTGTTTTCTGCGCATGTTCTGTTCACAAGGAATCCTGGTCTTTTGAGTCCAGGAAGTTCTTATAAACACGGAGAAACACAAGACCAGGAGGAGACTAATCACTTCATAAATGTAATGAAGGATATGAACATTTCTGCATTTGTAGACGGTAGAAAGTACCGGGATAAAGATTTACAAGAAGGTGAGCGAAAAGTTGCGCGAAGCAGCATTTGTTTTGAATTTGGATACAGGAAGAAGAAGCGGAAATGACGGGAATTGCGTTGTGATGTTCTCCGCACGTCGCTGGTTTGATCCAGATATTTCCAAATGAAATAATAAAAAAGCAACAAAGCAAATAATTACCATGTAAACATGGATAACCCTGTTTGCTCACGCATGGAAACGGAATATTCAGAATGTTTCAGTAACCGGAATATTAGCAATAACCCGAATTTTGACTGCATGTAAATGTCAATGTCACACTTTGCTAGGGATGGGAATTTATACGATTTTTACGATTCCAATTCCATTTTGGATTCTACTTAACGATTCGGTTCTTTTATCGATTCCTTTATCAATTCTCATTTGGGGAAAAAAGGACAACAATGAGGCAAATGGTGCAAATATGATAGGCACACTGCAAAAACTCAAAATCTTAACAAGAATATTTGTCTTATTTCTAGTTAACATGTCTCATTTTCAGTCAAAAAAAAAAATCTCATTACACTTAAAACAAGACTCATCACTGGAAAAAACAACAATTTTCACCTGTTTCAAGTAGATTTTCACTTAAAATAAGTAGAAAAATCTGCCAGGGGAACAAGATTTTTTTGCTTGTAATGAGAAGATAAATCTTGTCCCACTGGCAGATTTTTCTACTTATTTCAAGTGAAAATTTACTTGAAACAGGTGAAAATTGTCAAATAACAAGTTATTTTTCTGGTGATGACTCTTGTTTTAAGTGTAATGAGATTTTTTGACTAAAAATGATAAATTTTAACTAGAAATAAGAAATATTCCTGGTAAGATTTTGAGTTTTTTGAGTGCAGTGTTCGTTAGTTAATTAGTTACCAGCAATATTATTAGCCAAGGACATGCTAGAGTTGCTGTTGGGTTGAGAAGTGCTGACGTTGGTCCGGAGCGGAAAACACCACATTCATTGATTGTGATTGCTGCTGTGTGCACTAATGTTTTTGCATGTTGGTAGTTTTTCCTCCCTTTGATGAAATTCACTTGGGAAGTATTGCAAGTTCTCTCGTTGTCGTCTTTTTTACTGAAATGTTACCAGACTGTCGAGCGTTTGATCACTTGGGGGCCGTGTTTACTATTGACTGCTGATTTATGCGACGTGCGTGATGACGCGATTCTGGATTCCCATCCCTACACTTGGCGCTCACAAACTGCAGCGGCCGCTGTGAGACTCTCTCAGACATTCCAGCAGAACTCTATTCTCCATCTCATTTACTCTGGACAATCTAATTGTTGTGGTCCACTGAGAGAATGTTGTCTGATGTAATCGAGTTAATAAAGGAGAGGCAGGAAAAAAAGCTCTGCTACACACATGCTCGGTCTGGTTACGAGACATTATTTAGAGCATCGGCTAAATCACGGCCAGGGCTGGGGATCCATTCAAATGTCAAGAATTGATTTGATTCCGATTCTTAAGATTCAGAATCGATTATCAAGATTTGGTTCGATCCGATTTGATTCGGATATTGATTTGGGTTAGTGTTATTAAAACTGTTTTTTGAGCTGTTGCATGAATTATATGACTGTAGTTCTGCAAAATATTACTACTAGTATTATATTGAGATTAAACAGCAAGTATTGCAGCTAATGATGCTGTAAGGACCAATCACCTCCCAGAATGCTGATAGAACTGAAACAGAAACATCGTGAGTCAGAATTACCAAACAGATCCAGGGAGGAAACAGAGACGATGAAATCGTTTTTTTTTCCCAGATTCCGGTTTTATTTTTTCCCATTTTCGGTCTTTATCGGGTTTTTAATTTTTGACTATTTGGTTTTTAGCATTTTATGCAAATGTAACCCCAAGACAGTACAGGACTGTCTCAGAAAATTAGAATATTGTGATTTTCTGTAATGCAATTACAAAAACTAAAATGTCATACATTCTGGATTCATTACAAATCAACTGAAATATTGCAAGCCTTTTATTATTTTAATATTGCTGATCATGGCTTACAGTTTAAGAAAACTCAAATATCCTATCTAAAAAAATTATAATATTCTGGGAATCTTAATCTTAAAATGTAAACCATAATCAGCAATATTAAAATAATAAAGGCTTGCAATATTTCAGTTGATTTGTAACGAATCCAGAATGTATGACATTTTAGTTTTTTTTAATTGCATTACAGAAAATAAAGACTTATCACAATATTCTAATTTTCTGAGACAGTCCTGTAGACAATTTAAGTAATTATAACTGAAAACTTTAATGTTTTCATACCTTTAAACATATTTAAAGGCAAAAACCGTGTCCAACAAAACATCCTTTTTTGGCATAAACACAAAAATACCAAAAGTTGTAATGTAATGATAAAAGAAAAAAAGAAAAAATCGATCTTTAGACATACAAATCAATTTTCAGGAATTAATATGAGAATCAATTTAGAATCGGAAAATTTATTTTTTCAACACAGGCCTAATCACGGCATCCACTTCTAAAGGAGTGCACATGGCGGGGCTTAAGAAGGGCTATAAATGTGAAGAGTGTGGGGTTGTGTATGGAGCCAAATCAGGGCCAAAAGTTTTGCTAATTTGAAAAAAAAATTTGAACCTGAAATTTTTTTTTACAGTTTCAATTTTATTTTTTTCAGTATCAGATCTTTTTTTCAGTTTCAATCTTTTTATTTCAGTTTCAAATCTTTTTTTCAGTTTCAAATCTTTTTTTTTTCAGTTTCACGTCTTTTTTTTCAGTTTCAAATTTTTTTTTCAGTTTCAGACTTTTGGCCCCGATCTGGCGTGGGGGGCGTGGCATCAACTGAGAGGGGCGTGGCATCAACTGAGAGGGGCGTGCATCATGAGTGACAGCAGAACAGAGAAGGCGGGGGACGTTCCTCAGTCCTGTTGCCTCAGGAAACGTAGGTTGCAGAAGTTATCAGTAGAAGTTTGATTCAACACTGTATATACACCATATTCACGTGATTGGCAGTGGAAAAAACTGATATTAGTGACACATTTCTGTTTAAAAAGCTGTTTTAGACCGTACTTGGTAGTATGTGGAAGTGGGAAATGTCAAACTTTAAAGTGTGGCTGTTGAACTGTACAGTCTGCATAGTTTATTGCTTTTATACTGCGATTGTGCCAAATACGGTCTAAAACAGCTTTTTAAACAGAAATATGTCACTATATCAGTTTTTTCCACTGCCAATCACGTGAATATGGTGTATATACAGTGTTGAATCAAACTTCTACTGATAACTTCTGCAATCTACGTTTCCTGAAGGCAACATGACTGAGGAACGTCCCCGCCTTCTCTGTTCTGCTGTCACTCATGATGCCACGCCCCCTCTCAGTTGATGCCACGCCCCTCTCAGTTGATGCCACGCCCCCCACGCCAGATCCGGGCCAAAGTCTGAAACTGAAAAAAAAAATCTGAAACTGAAAAAAAAAGAAGTGAAACTGAAAAAAAAAGATCTGAAACTGAAAAAAGACGTGAAACTGAAAAAAGATTTGAAACTGAAATAAAAAGATCTGAAACTGAAAAAAAGATCTGATACTGAAAAAAATAAAATTGAAACTGTAAAAAAAAAATTCAGGTTCAAATTTTTTTTCAAATTAGCAAAACCTTTGGCCTTGATTTGGCTCCATAGTTGTGTTGCCTGAGTGTAGTTTTAGAGGAAGGAGAAACCAGACTGACCCTGAAGCGTGAGAAGTCGGAGTAGGAGGCGTCGTAGGTCTTGTGGTGAGCTTCCACCAGGCAGGAGATGATGCGCGCCTGCTCCTCGTTCAGCCGCGGCTTCATGGCCTCGCGAGCCGCCTCCTCCTCCTTCCTCTTCATAATCATTTCTTTTTCCTTTGAACCTCTTCGTCTGTCAGTATGACTGCAGCAGAGATTAGGAACAGATTGGAATATGTTACGGACAAAGTAAAAGTCAGAGGAAGACTAAATATTTGACAAAAATAAATCACAGACACTCATACCAAAGCTAGCGGGATGATGGAGAGTGGAAATAAAAGAGAGGAAACACAGAAAACCAATCAGCTTTGGAGCCGTATAAATGTTAAAAAGTGATTCAGTAACAGATGATACATATTTAACCCATTCTATAAAGAAAAAATGACATTTTTACAAACATTTTACCAGTACGAGTCGATCTAAAAGCACAAGTTCATCATTGTCCCGATTATCAATTCAATTCAATTCACACTTTATTAGAGACACATCTGGAGGAGAGATAGTACCATAAAAAGAGAATTATACATACAACACACGATATAAAAGACAACAACCACAATCAGAGCTGGTAGTAACGAGTTACATTTACTCTGTTACATTCACTTGAGTAAGTTTTGGGAAATGTTGTACTTTTAGGAGTAGTTTTGAATCACTATACTTTTTACTTTACTTGAGTAGATTTGTGAAGAAGAAACTGTTCCTCTTACTCCGCTACATTAGGCTACGTTGAGCTGTTACTTTTCTTTTATCCCTTTTATCCGCGTACGCGTCAATCTCATGACATCACTGGGTGATTCTTTGGGAAAAATGTTTGTTTTTGCATGTTTTGTCACATTTACACAGACTCAAACACACACAGAGTTTCTATGAGTTCATGTTTGTTCTAGTTCTGCCTGGTTAAAAAAGAAAAGTACAAAGGCTTGAAATTTTGTGCTACTTGTGCTTAATTTATTTTTTTATTCTGTTATTATCTTATTTATTTATTTGTTTATTAAAGTACTTAAATTTACTTTAGGAATATTTTAATTTAAGCAATTTTTTATTAAATTATTTTATTGATTTAATTTGCCTGAAGATGATTATTTTGTACTTTTGTCTGTTTGAATGGTTGAGTTAAAAAATAAATCAGACGTTACTCAACAGTTACTCAGTACTTGAGTAGTTTTTCACCAAGTACTTTTTTTTACTTCTATTTGAGTCATATTATTCTTAAGTAACAGTACTTTTACTTGAGTACTCTACCCACCTCTGACCACAATACAGAAGACTTAAAAACAACAGTGACACAAAAAGAAAACAGTGTCAAGCGCAAGTGCAGAGACAGAGTCATATCACGAATTCTGTTATAAATTGACATTTTTAATGTAATTTAACAGCAAAATATATGATTAATGTCCAAAAGCTTTTGAGGGAAAAAACAGACGGAAAAAACAGCAAATTGTTGCCAACTACAACCTGTGGAGCGGTTTTCCCTCCGAGCAGAAGGACCTCCAGCGTGTCCTCTGACATCCGACCTCGCGTTTACCCCCACGTTTACCCCCGTTTACCCCCCGGCTATTCAACATTTACGAGTGTTTTCACGGTATGGGTCCCACGCCGGGATAAATGAGCCACTGTGGCCGTCCTGCAAAGGGAGAAGTTCATGGAAGAGTCGTTCTTGGTTGATAAAAACAGGCATCAGCACGGCTGTGTTTGGGAGTCTGTTGCCTAGCAACGGCCGAGCGGCAGCATCAGATGATGCAGGTAAACCAGGTGAACTCTCGCCTGGTCGACAACATGAACGGAAAAAAAAAAAAAAGTGAATATCTCACGTTGTTCTGACTGTATTGTAGGAAATTTACATAAAATTTCAAATTGAATATGTTGCCATGTTTCAGGGACTCGTCCTCCGTGCAGAATCCAGGATGTGACGGTTTTAAACTTCCTCTCCGTCGTTCTGCTTCAGTCCTGACCTACATCGTGCACCTCTCTCCCCGTCAACTCATCTGGATGTGGGATGTTATTCTGGGCATTACTGGGGTGGGGCGTTATTCTGGGCTTTACCGGGGTGGGGTGTTATTCTGGGCTTTGGAAAGCTCAGTCATGTGCTCCACATGTAGAGCAACAGGGTGACATCATTTCAAAACAAGAAGAAAAAAGAGCAGACTAATCAGTAAATCAGGCCCATTAAATTTCAGTACAATGACGCAGTGATACGACATCTTTATTCCTTCCTCCAGTAGCTTTTACATGTCCGGTTAAATGCAGATAATTATGTGAATTTTCCAGCTATAATAACTGTTATTATAAGATTAATCGTTAGGGACCTTTTGTGCAGGGACCTTTTGTTGTGGAAAGCATCAGCCGTGACTTTAACGGCTTAACTTATATCTGCTGGAGGTTTGAGAGGTTTATAATTGCTTTTTTGGGACGATCTTTTTCGTCTTAAGTTTAAAAAAGTTTTTTTTTTCTAAATTTTAAGATAGAAATGGGAACAACTTGCCTCAGCAAATAAAGCACAACTTTTCTCCTTGGCTTTTTAACACTTAGCAAGACAGTTGACTTTATTTTATCCTTTTATTCTTTATTTTATTCTTTATCTTTTATTTTATCCTATTTTATTGATTGATTGTATGATTGTTATTTCTATTTTATGTATTTTAACTTATTTTATTTATTTTATTTAACATTTTTTTTAGCTGTTTTGTCTTGTTATTTATTCTGTACAGCACTTTGGTCATATGGAGGATTTTTTGTGCAAAATTAAATAAATAAATACATCATTAATTAATTAAATTGGGAATGAAATATATCATTAATTAATTAAATGTGTCATTAATTAATGTAATTCAAATTAGAATGAAATATGTCATTAATTAATTAAAATACAATTCATTTTAAGTAAAATATATATATATTTTATTTTATTTTATTTCTGTACAGCACTTTGGTCAGTTGTGGTTGTTTTAATGTGCTTAACAAATAAAATTGGATGGATTTGATTAGAAAAGCATCATTTTTGCCTCCACTGCAGTCGTTTCCCACATTAAAGAGATGTTAACCCTTACGACCGTGGAAAAGTATCATCGCCAGCAGATCTAAAGGTTGAAAGGTATTAGTTTCACCACGTCCACCACGACTAGTTCCAGAGGTTTATCATTATCTAAAAAACCTTGAATTACTGATAGTTTTCCATGAGGAAACATCCTCAAAGTTAGGTTGAGATCACACTTTAGTGGGCTCAGGCTTCAGCATGAAGCAGTAAAACTGAGCGAGGGAGCTGTAACGTAAGCTGCACATATTTCCAGGGCCGGCTTACACAAACCATACATGCTCAGCTTTACTGGAGCTGGCACGCCATCACGGCCCGTCACGTCTGTCTGTGGCCGTTACCGTACCAGTGGATATTTCCGGCCCTCTTTCCTTATTCATGCGGTGAAAAGTAGGGTACCAACTAGGGATGGGAGATATTTTACCGTTCACGATAACCGCCAAAAAAATTCCCCACGGTAAGAATTTGTATCTCACGGTAAAAATGATAAATTCACGTTGGTGACGTTTTTTGTGTAAAACTGATTTATAGTTCTGTGTTAAATCCACACACAATGTATGTGAAGGAAGGAAGGAAGAAGGAAGGAAGGAAGGAAGGAAGGAAGGAAGGATATGAGCCAGAAAGAAAGAAAAAAATGAGCCTGAAAGAAAGAAAGAAAGAAAGAAAGAAAGAAAGAAAAGAAAGAAAGAAAGAAAGAAAGAAAGAAATGAGCCTGAAAGAAAGAAAGAAAGAAAGAATGAAAGAAAGAAAGAAATGAGCCTGAAAGAAGAAAGAAAGAAAGAAAGAAAGAAAGAAAGAAAGAAAGAAAGAAAGAAAGAAAGAAAGAAAGAAAAAAATGAGCCTGAAAGAAAGAAAGAATGAAAGAAAGAAAGAAAGAAGAAAGAAATGAGCCTGAAAGAAAGAAAGAAGGAAAGAAAGAATGAAAGAAATGAGCCAGAAAGAAAGAAAGAAAGGAAAAGAAAGAAAGAAAGAAAGAAAGAATGAAAGAAAGAAAGAAAGAAAAAAATGAGCCTGAAAGAAAGAAAGAAGGAAAGAAAGAATGAAAGAAATGAGCCAGAAAGAAAGAAAGAAAGAAAGAAAGAAAGAAAGAAATGAAAGAAAGAAATGAGCCTGAAAGAAAGAAAGAAGGAAAGAAAGAAAGAATGAAAGAAAGAAAGAAAAGAAAGAAAGAAAGAAGGAAAGAAAGAAAGAATGAAAGAAAGAAAGAAAGAAGGAAAGAAAGAAAGAATGAAAGAAAGAAAGAAAGAAAGAAAGAAAGAAAGAAAGAAAGAAAGAAAGAAAGAAAGAAAGAAAGAAACAGTAGCTTCTGGGAGTCCCATTTTACAAACCTTAATTGATTGATTATTATCTGTATTTGTGTTTTTTAATTATTTGTAAATAAACTCTAAACTAAAAAAAAAAAAAAAAAAAAAAAACTCAATCTTTTATCTGAAGGACAAGTGCATAGGAAAGTTGGAAACATTATTAGCAGGATATCACATCAGCCTGCCCGAGTTGGCACAGAGAGACATGAGAATGTGTTTTCAGAGTGCAGGGAGACTGAAGCGACTCTGCAGCGAGTCTGGGGAAACCTTTGTGGACAAAGGCCCAAACGCCGGAAACATCCTCAAAGTTAGGTTGAGATCACACTTTAGTGGGCTCAGGCTTCAGCATGAAGCAGTAAAACTGAGCGAGGGAGCTGTAACGTAAGCTGCACATATTTCCAGGCCGGCTTACACAAAACCATACATGCTCAGCTTTACTGGAGCTGGCACGCCATCACGGCCCGTCACGTCTGTCTGTGGCCGTTACAGTACGAGTGGATATTTCCGGCCCCTCTTTCTTATTCATGCGGTGAAAGCAGAGGCTGCAGGTGGAGCAGAATTAATTAGATGTACTTTTTTTAGTGACTCTTTTGGTCCGACTGCGTGAGAAGGTCTTAAGGTCTCTTGGCAGGAATGCATCGCCCTCTTCCACATGTCTCACTGCATTAACTCCTTCTATGATTCACGCTCGCGACGCAACGTGCACAACATATTTCAGGCAGGCCTTGGGCTTCTCATTACCAGAGGTGTCAAGTAACAAAGTACAAATACTTCTTTACCTTACTTAAGTAGAAATTTTGGTTATCTATACTTCACTGGAGTAATTATTTTTCAGACGACTTTTTACTTTTACTCCTTACATTTTCACACAATTATCTGTACTTTTTACTCCTTACATTTTAAAAACAGCCTCGTTACTCTATTTCATTTCGGCCTTTAAATAAAAACTATCCAGTTAAATTGCTCCATCCGGATAAAGTGAATTTGGTTGTGGTTGTGGCGAAGGAAGGAAGGAAGGAAGGAAGGAAGGAAGGAAGGAAGGAAGGAAGGAAGGAAGGAAGGAAGGAAGGAAGTAAAGAAAGAAGGAAGGAAGGATGAAAAGAAGTAAAGAAAGAAGGAAGGAAGGAAGGAAGGAAGGAAGGAAGGAAGGAAGGAAGGAGAAGGAAGGAAGGAAGTGAAGAAGGAAGGAAGGAAGGAAGGAACAAAACAAGGAAAGAAGGAAGGGACAAAACAAGGAAGGAAGGAAGGAAGGAAGGGACAAAACAAGGAAAGAAGGAAGGGACAAAACAAGGAAGGAAGGAAGGAAGGAAGGAAGGAAGGAAGGAAGGAAGGAAGGAAGGAAGGAAGTAAAGAAAGAAGGAAGGAAGGAGGGAAGGAAGGAAGGAAGGAAGGAAGGAACAAAACAAGGAAAGAAGGAAGGGACAAAACAAGGAAGAGGAAGGAAGGAAGGAAGGAAGGAAGGAAGGAAGGAAGGAAGAAGGAAGGAAGGAAGGAAGGAAGGAAGGAAGGGACAAAACAAGGAAAGAAGGAAGGGACAAAACAAGGAAGGAAGGAAGGAAGGAAGGAAGGGAAGGAAGGAAGGAAGGAAGGAAGGAAGGAAGGAAGGAAGGAAGGAAGGAAGGAAGGGACAAACAAGGAAAGAAGGAAGGGACAAAACAAGGAAAGAAGGTAGGGACCAAAACAAGGAAGGAAGGAAGGAAGGAAGGAAGGAAGGAAGGAAGGAAGGGACAAAACAAGGAAGGAAGAGGACGGAAGGAAGGAAGGAAGGAAGGAAGGAATGAAGGAAGGAAGGAAGGAAGGAAGGAAGGAAGGAAGGAAGGGACAAAACAAGGAAAGAAGGGAAGGGACAAAACAAGGAAGGAAGGAAGGAAGGAAGGAAGGAAGGAAGGAAGGAAGGAAGGAAGGAAGGGACAAAACAAGGAAAGAAGGAAGGACAAAACAAGGAAGGAAGGAAGGAAGGAAGGAAGGAAGGAAGGAAGGAAGGAAGGAAGGAAGGAAGGAAGGAAGGGACAAAACAAGGAAAGAAGGAAGGGACAAAACAAGGAAAAGAAGGAAGGGACAAAACAAGGAAGGAAGGAAGGAAGGGAAGGAAGGAAGGAAGGAAGGAAGGAAGGAAGGAAGGAAGGTAAGGAAGGAAGGAAGGAAGGAAGGAGGAAGGGAAGAAAACAAAACTATCCAGTTAAATTGCTCCATCCGGATAGAGTGAATTTGGTTGTGGTTGTTTCAGATGTTCTTGTCCAGTTTTGTTCTTACATCCGTTCCCTCAGATTCCTGCAACTAAACTTGGATGTACATTCCAATAAAGGTTAGGATAAATGATAACATGCCTCTGAAGTTTGACTTTTTGCACCATTACAATACTTATAGGCAACTAGTCATCATATCTCCTGCTCTCTGAAACACATGTTAATGCTCAATAGTACACATATATGGTTCTTTAATATATTTGCATTATACTAAGATACATTCATTTTCAATGGCTTTTGTCCTTAATGGCTTTTTTTTCCCCTTACATTACTTTTACTTTTATACTTTAAGTAGTTTTGAAACCAGTACTTTTATACTTTTACTTGAGTAAAAAACTTGAGTTGATACTTCAACTTCTACAGGAGTATTTTTAAACTCTAGTATCTATACTTCTTACTTGAGTAATGAATGTGAATACTTCATCACCCAGAAAAATAACACCAGAAAAATAACTTATTTGACAATTTTCACCTGTTTCAAGTAAATTTTCACTTGAAATAAGTAGAAAAATCTGCCAGTGGGACAAGATTTATCTTTTCATTACAAGCAAAAAAATCTTGTTCCACTGGCAGATTTTTTCTACTTATTTCAAGTGAAAATCTACTTGAAACAGGTGAAAATTGTTGTTTTTTCCAGTGATGAGTCTTTGTTTTTAAGTGTAATGAGATTTTTTTACTAAAATGAGACATTTTAACTAGAAATAAGACAAATATTCTTGTCAAGATTTTGAGTTTTTGCAGTGATCCATTTTACTTATCTATCTTATCTACTTATCCTAGCTTTTTCCCCCCTTACATTACTTTACTTTTATACTTTAAGTAGTTTGAAACCAGTACTTTTATACTTTTACTTGAGTAAAAAACTTGAGTGATACTTCAACTTCTACAGGAGTATTTTAAACTCTAGTATCTATACTTCTACCTGAGTAATGAATGTGAATACTACATACCTAGCGGAGGTTAGTGGAGATAGCGTGCACCATAAACAAAAGAAAAACAACACTAGAAGGCTGAAATAACGTGAAAATGTCCCTCTTGATATTTCTGTTTTCTGTTTTCTGCATCTCGAGTCTGTATCGAGTCATTGTAACGACTGCTGAGTTCGTGCACCGACCCCCCCCCCCGAATGCCTTGGCCCATATTAATCCGTTTGACTCTTTGCACAGTAAACGATTACCCATGAGGTGCTAAACTATGCGCAGAGACAAACTGCCAGGCAGCATGACTGCCAGACAGACAGCGCATGCCAAGGAGAGGCCCCAAGCCGTCGGGTCACAACAAACAAAATATGGCGACAAATCTGCCAATCTGGCAGCGAAAGAAACAGAATGTGCTGACTGTACTGCTTAAGACTGTTTATTAAAACGAGGGCATTAGCTCAACTAAGCCCCTCCTCGCCCTTTATCTGCTCTAGGTGCATTAAGATCCCACATTAACACCAGAGAGCTGGTTGGTTTTCTTAACGCAAACAAAGACCTCCAAAAATGGTTAATTCCTTTGAATGAACACACCCACAAGGGGAAAACAACTTTAAAGGGAAAGAAAAGGAAACTGAAATGTACAAAGTTTCAGTGTAACCTGCAAAGGTCCAACATTGGAATGAGATTGATAATGCTATAAAAGAGTCTGGATCTCTCCATTTTTAAAAAGACTCTAAAACAAAAATTGTTATTAAATTATGTCTCTTATTAAATTTTTTATGTACCAATTAGGAATGGGAGATATTTTACCGTTCACGATAACCGTGAAAAAAATTCCTCACAGTAGGAATTTGTATCTCACGGTAAAAACGATAAATTCCCCG